>NC_053389.1:729781456-730074998 GCF_905171765.1 Bufo bufo | reverse complement strand
CCGGCGCTAGCTCTGCCCCCCGAGTTGATTCCCTTTATGTATTTAAAAGTTTCTATCATATCCCCTCTGTCTCTTCTTTCTTCCAAGCTATAAATATTAAGGTCCTTTAACCTTTCCTGGTAAGTTTTATCCTGCAATCCATGTACTAGTTTAGTAGCTCTTCTCTGAACTCTCTCTAGAGTATCTATATCCTTCTGGAGATATGGCCTCCAGTACTGCGCACAATACTCCAAGTGAGGTCTCACCAGTGTTCTGTACAGCGGCATAACCACTTTACTCTTTCTACTGCTTATACCTCTCCCTATACATCCAAGCATTCTGCTGGCATTTCGTGCTGCTCTATTACATTGTCTTCCCACCTTTAAGTCTTCTGAAATAATTACTCCTAAATCCCTTTCCTCAGATACTGAGGTCAGGACTGTGTCAAATATTCTATATTCTGCCCTTGGGTTTCTACGCCCCAGGTGCATTATCTTGCCACTTATCCACATTAAATATCAGTTGCCAGAGTTCTGACCATTCTTCTAGTTTTCCTAAATCCTTTTCCATTTGTCGTTTCCCTCAAGGAACATCAACCCTGTTACATATCTTTGTGTCATCAGCAAAAAGACAAACCTTACCATCGAGGCCTTTTGCAATATCACTTATGAAGATATTAAACAAAATTAGTCCCAGTACAGATCCCTGTGGAACCCCACTGGTAACATGACCTTGTTTTGAATGTTCTCCATTGACTACAACCCTCTGTTGTCTGTCACTCAGCCACTGCCTAATCCACTCAACAATATGGGAGTCCATGCTCAATGACTGCAGTTTATTGATAAGTCTTCTATGTGGGACAGTGTCAAAAGCCTTGCTAAAATCTAGATATGCGATGTCTACTGCACCTCCACCGTCTATTATTTTAGTCACCCAGTCAAAAAAATCTATAAGATTTGTTTGACATGATCTCCCTGAAGTAAACCCATGTTGTTTTTCATCTTGCAATCCATGGGATTTTAGATGTTCCACAATCCTATCCTTTAATAGGGTTTCCATTAATTTGCCTACTATTGATGTCAGACTCACTGGTCTATAGTTGCTCGATTCCTCCCTATTACCTTTCTTGTGAATGGGCACGACATTTGCCAATTTCCAATCTTCCGGGACGACTCCTGTTACTAATGATTGGTTAATGATTGGTTAAATAAATCTGTTAACGGTTTTGCCAGCTCACCACTAAGCTCTTTTAATAATTTTGGGTGTATCTCATCAGGCCCCTGTGACTTATTTGTCTTCACCTTAGACAGCAAACTTAGAACATCTTCCTCTGTAAAGATACATGCATCAAACGCTTTATTAGTCATCCTTTCTAGTTAAGGTCCTTCTCCTTTTTCTTTTGTAAAAACTGAACAGAAGTATTCATTAAGGCAGTCGGCTAGCCCTTTATTCTCTTCTACATACCTTCCGTCCTTTGTTTTTAATTTAGTTATTCCTTGTTTTAATTTCCTTTTTTCATTTATATATCTGAAGAATGTCTTATCCCCTTTTTTCATAGACTGAGCTAGTTTTTCTTCTGCCTGCGCTTTAGAAGTTCTTATAACTTGCTTGGCCTCTCTCTGCCTAATCTTGTACATTTCCTTATCTTCATTGCTCTGTTTTTTTTTTATAAATTACAAAATGCTAGCTTTTTATTTTTAATGATTTGGGGAATTCTGCTGAGTACCACAGTGGTCTCTTCCTTTTTTTGCTTTTACTGACAAGTCTAATGCAATTTTCTGTTGCCTTCAATAATGCACCTTTTAAGTAGTCCCATTTCTCCTGGACTCATTTATGACTAATTTCATTTTTGAAAAGTCTGTTTTTCTAAAGTCTAAAACTTTTGTTTTTGTGTGGTGGGACTCTTTCACAGTTCTTATATTAAACCACACTGACTGGTGATCACTAGATCCCAAGGTTTCGCCTACAATGACATCATATACCGAATCCCCATTTGTGAATACCAAATCCAAAATGGCCTCCCTCCGAGTTGGCTCCTCAACCACTTGTTGTAGAGATAACCCCAGTAGGGAATTTAGAATATCTGTACTCCTGGTAGAACTTGCTATTTTGGTTTTCCAGTTTATATCTGGAAGATTGAAATCTCCCATAATGATAACTTCTCCTTTCATTGTCATTTTAGCTATTTCTTCAACTAGTAGATCATCTAGTTTATTAACTTGACCAGGTGGTCTATATATCACACCTACACGAGTTACTGCATGGTTAGCAAACTGCAACGTAACCCAAACTGACTCTATGTTGGCCTCACCAACTTGTATTAGGTTAGATTTAATGCTATCTTTCACATACAGGGCCACTCCTCCTCCTTTCTTGCCTTCTCTGTCTCTTCTGTATAAAGAGTACCCTGGTATGGTTATGTCCCAGTCATTTCTTTCATTAAACCATGTCTCTGTAACAGCCACTAAATCTACATTCTCAGATGCCATTATTGACCCAAGTTCATTGATTTTTTTACCTAAACTGCGAGCATTTGTAGACAGGACTCTGAGCATATCATTTCTTAACCTCTGTGCTTCTGACCTGTCCTTCCACCACCGAGGATTGCAGGGCGCTTCAGTTTGCCTCCTGTTGCTTCCTTCTCCTACTCCGCTTCCTCATCCTCTACTGGCTCCTCATCCGGTCAGCGTAACACCTTCACCACCAACTTCAGCACAGCCAGGGGTAAACGACAGCAGGCATGTTTAAAACTTATCTGTTTGGAGGACAAACCCCACACCGTGCAGGAGCTGTGGACGGGCCTTGAACAAAAGACTGATGAGTGGTTGGTGCAAGTGAGCCTCAAGCCTGGCCTGGTGGTGTGCGTTAATGGGCGAAATCTCGTAGCAGCTGTGGGACTAGCCGGTTTGACGCACATCCCTTGCCTGGCGCATGTGCTGAATTTGGTGGTGCAGAGATTCCTTAAAAATTACCAAGATATGTCAGAGCTGCTGCATAAAGTGCGGGCTATCTGTGCGCGCTTTCGGCGTTCTCACCCTGCTGCTGCTTGCCTGTCAGCGCTGCAGCGTAACTTCAGCCTTCCCACTCACCGCTTCATATGCGACGTGCCCACAAGGTGGAACTCCACCTTGCACATGCTGGCCAGACTGTGCGAGCAGCAGCAGGCGATAGTGTAGTTTCAGCTGCAGCACGCACAGGTGAGTCGCTTGACGGAACAGCATCACTTCGCCACGAATGACTGGGCCTCCAGTCATTCGTGGGAGGTGCTCATGCCGCTCTACAGAGCACTAGTGAGACCTCATTTGGAGTATTGTGCTCAGTTCTGGAGACCATATCTCCAGAAGGATATTGATACTTTGGAGAGAGTTCAGAGAAGAGCTACTAAACTGGTACATGGATTGCAGGATAAAACTTACCAGGAAAGATTAAAGGACCTTAACATGTATAGCTTGGAAGAAAGACGAGACAGAGGGGATATGATAGAAACTTTTAAATACATAAAGGGAATCAACAAGGTAAAAGAGGAGAGAATATTTAAAAGAAGAAAAACTGCTACAAGAGGACATAGTTTTAAATTAGAGGGTGAAAGGTTTAAAAGTAATATCAGGAAGTATTACTTTACTGAGAGAGTAGTGGATGCATGGAATAGCCTTCCTGCAGAAGTGGTAGATGCAAATACAGTGGAGGAGTTTAAGCATGCATGGGATAGGTATAAGGCCATCCTTCATATAAGATAGGGCCAGGGGCTATCCATAGTATTTTTATATATTGGGCAGACTAGATGGGCCAAATAGTTCTTATCTGCCGACACATTCTATGTTTCTATGTTTCTATGTTTCAATGCGAGACCTGTGTTCCTTGTTGCACTGTTTCAAGTACTCCACCAACATGGCCAGTGCCGATAACACCGTTCTCAGCGTAACTATCCCACTTCTATGCCTCTTTGAAAAAACGCTGCTGGCGATGATGGAAGAGGATGTGGCACAGGAAGGAGGAATAGGGATCATTTCGTAGGGTTTCCGGCCAGTCATTTACAAGTGGCTCCGAGGGTGGGTTCCTGCACCCACAAACACCAGGTACACAATTGTCCAGCCAGGGCACAGTTCTGGAGGATGACGAGGTGGAGGATGAGGAGATGGAGGAGGAGGAACCATGTTCACAGCAGGGTGGCACCCAGACCAGCTCATGGCCGTCACTGCTGCATGGCTGGGGGGATACAGAGGACACAGACGATACACCTCCCACAGAGGACAGCTTTTCGTTGCCTCTGGGAAGCCTGGCACACATGAGCGATTACATGCTGCAGTGTCTCCGCAACGACCGCCGAGTTGCCCACATTCTAACTTGTGCTGATTACTGGGTGGCCACGCTGCTGGATTCCCGTTGCAAGGACAATGTATCATCCTTAATTCCCTCACTGGAGTGTGATCGTAAGATGCGCGAGTACAAGCACACGCTGGTATACGCGCTGCTGGTGACATTCCCACCTGACAGTGGGGGCACAGTGGAAGCACAAGGCGAAGGCAGAGGAAGAGGTCGCCAACGCAGCTGGGGCACCGCCAGCACCTCAGAAGGCAGGGTTAGCATGGCCGAAATGTGGAAAAGCTTTGTCAGCTTGCCACAACAACCAGCACCACCAGATAATATGGAACGTCTAAGCAGTAGGCAGCATTTCACCAACATGGTGGAGCAGTATGTGTGCACACGCCTACACGTACTGAATGACGGGTCTGCCCCCTTCAACTTTTTGGTCTCCAAATTGGGCACATGGCCTGAGCTTACCATTTAAGCCTTAGAGGTGCTGGCCTGCCCTGCAGCCAGTGTATTATCTGAACGTGTGTTTAGCACGGCAGGGGGCATTATCACAGACAAGCGCAGCTGCCTGTCCACAGCCAATGTGGACAAGCTCACGTTCATTAAAGGACTGGTCCGTACCTTGTGCAGAATAGACATGTATGCTGGCATTAACCAGCCATTGTTATACTACAGCGCAATTGCTCATTCTTGTATTTTGGATATTTCACACTCTTTTGTAGTGTACCCTAATAAAAAATTTATTAATTAATTAAAACCAAAAACCAGTGTTGGCTACCTCGTCCACCTATACTGCTACGTCCACCGCCTCCTCAAAATCCTACTCCATATGGAACTCCACCTCATAAATAAATATTTTTTTTTGTACGTATTTTATTTTATGTCATTTCACTACTTTGTTAAATTTTCGGGTGAGATTCGCCAATTTGTGGGTGTGATGTACCACTGCTATACCTAGTAGACAGGTAAAAAAATAATAACAAATTTGTCTGTTACTTTTTCGGGTGAAATTAAAAAAATTTGGGGTGTGATGTACCACTGCTATACCTAGTAGACCGTTAAAAAAATATATAATTTGTCTGTTACATTTTCGGGTGAAATTCACCAATTTTTGGTTGTGATGTACCACTGCTATACAGCTTCGGGGTCAAGTTCGGGTCAAGTTCTGTTCCCGAACTCAAACTTTTTTGTGAAGTTCGGCCGAACCTGTCAAACCCGAACATCCAGGTGTCCGCTCAACTCTTGTTACATACCTTAAGAAAGCAGGGCAATACGTCTTGTCTAAACTTTTTGTAGTAAATGATCGGCAGTCTGTCTGGGCCCGAAGGGATAGTGTTTAATGCCATCTTAAGTTCTGCTGTGGTAAATGGGAGCAGGAGGGAGTCTTTCTCTTCTTTAGTTAACCTGGGGGAGCTAATAGAATCAAGAAAAGAGAAAATTATTAATGAGGTTGACTCCGATGTTTTAATAGCGGATCTTGGGTTGCTAGTAATATTCTATAATTTGGTGTAGTATTCCTGAAAGGCCTTGGCAATCAATGGAGTGGTGGTGTCCTTGTGAGGTCCTGTTGTTCAGGTGTCCCCTTTATCCTGTAAATATCTCTTTGCCCTGGGGAACTTATTGTTGTGAATCACCTGCCAATCTAATGTCTTGGGTCAGTTGGGTATGAGAACATCATGGGATACTGGAAGCCAGGATGGGACTGTAACCGGTTCAATGCCTAATTTCTCCCAGGCCTCCAGAAGATCTGCTGGCATCCTTATAGTTACTTGGCGGCCATCTTTGATCGTATCTAGGCCGAACGGGAAAAGCCAATGTACTGGTAGCTTGCCAGCTCTGAGAACTTCAGTGAGTGGCTTCCATATCCTATGTTTGGCTAGTGTTCTGGGTGCCAAGTCTTGAAACACTTAGCGTCTTTATATAGTAGCTCTTTGGAGGCTCTGGCTGCTTGCAGTAATGGTGCAGTGTCCAAATAGTTCAGAAGGCCAAAAATAACATCCCCTGGTGGGTTTCACAAAGGGGGCATCGGTCTTAAAGCCCTGTGTGCCCTCTCTACAACAATGGAGGCTGATCTCTCCAGGCCCACCAGTGAGGAGAAAATGGCGGTTACCACCTGACGGAGTGTATCTGACGGGATCTCTTCCAGAATGCCCCGAAGGTGGACATTTTTCTGTCTGCTTCTGTTCTCCTGGTCTTCCATCTGCAGCAGGGCCATATTTAGGTGTGTTTGGTGAGAGTGTAAGACAGCTTGCATAGACTCACTGTGGTGGATGACTTGTTGTTGTGTGTCCTCCAGGGCCGCGACTCACTGTCCAATCTGCTTTATCTCTGTCTTGATGTCTGCAATGTCTCTCTGCAGAGGGGACAATGCCTTATAGGGGACTTTATTGAAGAAGGTGCAGGAGAGTAGTAGTACCTCAGCTTCCCCCGGCCCTCGGATATAGTGCAGGAACTTTCTCCATCAGAGTCATCCCTCTTGCTTCTGCACGCTGGAGAGGTACCTCTTTTCTTCAGGAATTTCTCCATGTCCAATAATCGGCGTGTATAATCGAGCAGCCTATCAGCGTTTGCTCGTTCATCGGCTGATGGGTATCTTTCATCAGGATTGCGTTAGCAATCCTTCCTCCCAGATTCAAAGTTGAATCCATCAGCACTGGTACTGCCCCATTATTGGGCAGTGTGATTCTGCCCTAAGGCTGGTGATACAATTAAAGTATTGTTCATGTTCAGTGAATTGCAGACCTTTGCTGTTCTTCAAAGACAGCACGTGTATCCATTGATTTTAATGTGATTTTTTCACACATTCTATTTTCTCCATTGATGTGGGTTGCTGAAAAAAACAATGTCAGCAAGTACTGCTTTGGTCCGTGCTGAGGACCCAATACACCCATTGACTAAGGCTCTGTGAAAATCACTGACACAACAGAAAGATGGGACAAACTAGTAACACACATTTATCAACTTATTCATATATTTTTTTGTAGGAATAATAGGAATGGCGCTATGCAAGGCACAAAAATGCTAGCGAATTGTTATTACATGGGGAATACAAGTATTTACTAAAATACACGTCAGGACTCAGCACTGTTTAAGGTAGTCTATCACCAGTTTTGACCATACAAAATGCTGTACAAAGTTACTTTTTAGAGAGATTTTATTATCAATAATTGTATGAATATGAGGTTTAATTCTACCAGGTTCTGTTCCTCCAAGTGCACTAGAGGCAGACCTTCACTGTGAAGTGCTCTCTTCATTAAGGCTACTTTCACATCTACGTTTTTGCTGGATCCGTCATGGATCAGCAAAAACGCTTCTGTAAGCATAATGCAACCATCTGCATCTGTTATGAATGGATCCGGTTGTATTATCTCTTAAATAGCCATGATGGATCTGGCACTAAAACCATTGTAAGTCAATGGGTGCTGAATCCATTTTCTGTTGTGTCTGAGAAAACGGATCCGGCACCATTGACTTACATTGTGTTTCATGCCGGATCCGTCTTTCTCTGCATCCCATGACGCAATAAAAAATGCTTGCAGCATTTTTCTGTCCAGCATGGGAAAGCAACCAAACTGAATGAAATGCACTCTGGTGCACTCCATTCCGTTCAGTTCATGGGGACAAAACTGAAGCGTTTTCCTCCGGTATTGAGGAATCTGATGGATCTCAATACCAAAAAGGAGAAACACTGATGTGAAAGTAACCTAAGTTACTTTAAGCCCCTCCCCTCTTCTCTGAATGACAGCTGTAACATCCAACCAGAAGACCACTACATCTGCTTAAGAGCGGTACCAGGCACAATAAAAGTTGATATTCACACTGCTCCTTATAATAAAATGTCCTCAAAAGGTATGTTTTGCTCTTCTCTGCCCCTACCTAGTTATCACAGGCAGTCTGTTAGAGCCATGTACGTCATGCAATTAAATATAGTGTCAGGAAGAGTTTTGAAGAACATCAGCAAACATAACTTTTCAAATTACACATGAATAGAAGTTTAAATCAATATGTAAATGAGGTCACACGTGCTAATTCTGCAGTCCGAGTCATGGTTGTTGTTCAGACTCTCAGTCCCAATCCTTGTCCTCTGTCTTGAGATGGTTCCTTTGCTTATGTCACTGATTAATTTGTGAGTAGAATATATGCAGCTGGCCGTAGAATTTATATTATGTTTATAGTTTTTGTATGTAGTGCTTTTTATCACATTTAGCTTCATTTTACCATGTCACATTGCTTTTCCTACTGATTATTTTTCCATATTTTTAAGCTAAGTGTTTTGTTTATTTGTCCCTTCCTGAACGGCCAATCTGCTTGTGCTGATAATGTTGGAATAAAAAAAAAAATCATGTGGAACAAATGATTCACTGTGACAATCAAATGTTTTGCCTGTAATTAAATTAATGTCATTAAAACTCTAAACAAAATCCTATGGCATGGTATGAGTTACTACCATTCACACATATTTCACAATTCCATTATGTTCCCTCCATTGATCGAAGCAGCGGGTTCTTACTTTTGAACTAGTTACTGTAGCTGAGAGACAAGACTTGAAAAGAGAACTTCAAATAATTACCCTTAACCCTTCTAAAGCTAAGGAAGCCATGGCTCATAGCTCTACTGTGCACCATAGTTCCCCACCTGCGGGGAGAAGGTTGAGGGAGCAGATACTCGGGGGTTTTGGGTTGGGACTCAGGAGATATTTTCCTGTCTGTGGAAGTAAAAGTTAGCTCAAAAATGGAGTAAAAAAACATGTTCTTAGTTCAGCATCTTATAGCAGTGCAGCTAAAGTTCATACACTGGCTGCTGAAATCCTCTCAGCCCCCCATGGGGATGAGACTTTGAAGCTAATCTTTCGACTCCTTATCAAGTATTACTAGTGAAAATATTTTATAAAAATACAATATATGGTATATATTAAACCAATATAGCAATTCAAGTGAGTTGATATGTGTATATATTTCATATATGATATATATATGAGGCAAATCTGCATAAATTTGTCATGTACACTTTGTGACAATGGTAGCTAAAGATGTGTCCCCTCCATAACTTTTCTCTTGCCTCAATATACAGTATTCCGATATCAGCAGTGCAAGGTGACAAAGGCTCCCATGTTGAAAAAAATGCAGGCTTGCTCAACATGCGGCACTCCAGCTGTTGCAAAACTACAACTCCCAGCATGCCCTAATAGCTGCACGCTGTCCAGGCATGCTGGGAGTTGTAGTTTTGCAGCAGCTGTAGGGCTGCAGGTTGACCATCAGCCATCCATTGACCATAGGCTCTGACATTAAAAAAATGTATTAATTTTAAAGATTTTTTTTTTTAATAATTGGATGCTGTAACAATGAATCAATTTAGTACCATGAGAAACGGGAGTCCCTAAAGAAATGCAAGGAAAGTTATGGGTGGACAGAGCAAAAAGTAGCTTAAAACTGGGAAGGTTGGGAGCATACCTGATAACCTGTGGCAGTGAGTTCTACAGAATGGTGCAGAATGAGAAAAGTCCTGTGGGCGGAAGTGTGAGAAATATAATATGAAATTGTAAAGTGGGTGAATTGTGTGGTTTAAATTGTTTACGTTAGGCTACACAGTCATGTCACCTTATTATAACCACTTTCTACTTTTGTGTCAAGTGTGGTGAGATGGCTTGGTGGGTAAAAGAGATGAGCAAATTTTTCAAAAATTCTATTCGCCGGTTCGCCTAATTTTTCGGGAAAAATTTGGTTCGATCCGAATATATTCACGGCGAACTAAGTTAAAAACGCCTATTTTCTGGCTGCTGAGAGCCTTTATAGTGGTGTAGAACACTGTGCCTTGTAGTAACACACATAAAGAGTCTGCTTTGGTAGTGAAATAATACTGTGAGTCCGTATGACATGCAGATGACATCACTGCACACTTCACTTATTAGGACAGTCATGGGGCCAAAACTGACCAAATAACTCTAGTATGAACTCAGCCTTAGGCCCCTTTCACACGGGCGAGTATTTCGCGCGGATGCGATGCGTGAGGTGAACGCATTGCACCCGCACTGAATACCGACCCATTCATTTCTATGGGACTGTTCACATGAGCGGTGATTTTCACGCATCACTTGTGCTTTGCGTGAAAATCGCAGCATGCTCTATATTCTGGGTTTTTCACGCAACGCAGGCCCCATAGAAGTGAATGGGGTTGCGTGAAAATGGCAAGCATCCGCAAGCAAGTGCGGATGCGGTGCGATTTTTACGCATGGTTGCTAGGTGACAGTCTATTCACTGTATTATTTTCCCTTATAACATGGTTATAAGGGAAAATAATAGCATTCTGAATACAGAATGCATAGTACAATAGCGCTGGAGGGGTTAAAAAAAATAAAAAAATTAACTCACCTTCTCCTTTTGTTCGCGTAGTTCCCGGTCTCTTCTTTACTTCTTTAATGATGAACTACCGGCTAGGACCTGTGGTGACGTCAGATCACATGCTCCAATCACATGGTCCATCACCACGGTGATGGCCCATGTGATTGGAGCATGTGATCTGACGTCACCAAAGGTCCTTTAGCCCACAGCTCATCATTAAAGAAGTAAAGAAGAGACCGGGAACTATGCGAACAAGAGGAGAAGGTGAGTTATTTTTTTTATTTTTTTTTAAACCTCAATTGATCACCTACTAAGCATTCTGTATTCAGAATGCTATTATTTTCCCTTATAACCATGTTATAAGGGAAAATAATAACATCTACACAACACCTAACCCAAGCCCGAACTTCTGTGAAGAAGTTCGGGTTTGGGTACCAAACATGCGTGATTTTTCTCACGCGAGTGCAAAACGCATTACAATGTTTTGCACTCGCGCGGAAAAATCGCGAGTGTTCCCGCAACGCACCAGCACATTTCCCCGCAACGCCCGTGTGAAAGAGGCCTTACAGGTCAATGTTGGCACCAAGAAGAAGCGCACTCCTTTTACACCATCGCCAGCTGATTTCACATAGATGTCTGCAGAACATGTTCCATTAAACGCATATACAAGTAGAGCCCCCCTGACAGAATGGAGAGGGTGTCAGCAGTAGGTTTGAGTTTTGTACCCACTCCTGCTTTTGGCTACCAAATGATAAGATGGGACCATACAGGCCTTACAGCTGCTGCACAGACAGTATCCATTGTGCATCTCATTTTTCCTTCATGAAAAATGATGATGTCAGCCAGGCCGAAAAGCAAAATAGTGTCCCAGTCATAAAGTGGGGAGGGTGGAAACAGCTTGAGAAATCCACAGAGTGGACCTATGACATAGTGGTGAGGTGGAAGCAGCATGAGGAGGCCACAGAGTGGCACGAAAACAAAGTGTGAAGGAGTCAGCAGCATGAGGAGGCCAGAGTAGAATGACGACGAGAGATTGTGTAGGTGGCAGCATTATGAGGAGGCCACTGAATGGCACAATTACCAAGTCTGAAGTTGGCAGCAGTATGAGGAGGCCACTGAGTGGTAAAATGACCAAGTCTAGAGATGGCAGCAGTCTAAGGAGGCCACAGAGTGGCCCAATGACAGAGTGTGTAAGTGGCGGCAGCAGCAGCATCAGGAAGAGGCCACCGAGTGGCACAATGACTGAGTCTGGAGGTGGCGGCAGCATCAGGAGGCCACAGAGAAGCATAGCGACAAAAGATTGTGGAGGTGGCAGCAGCAGGAGGAGGCTACAGAGTGGCACGAAGATAAAGTGTGGAGGTGTCAGCAGCATGAGGAGGCCAGAGTAGCACGACAACAAGAGATTGTGGAGGTGGCAGCAGTATGAGGAGGCCACCAAGTGGTACAATGACAGAGTCTGGAGTTGGCAGCAGCATTAGGAGACCACAGAGTGGCCCAATGCCAGAGTGTGGAGGTGGCAGCAGCAGCATCAGGAGGAGGCCACCGAGTGGCACAATGACCGAGTCCAGAGGTGGCGACAGCAGCAGCATCAGGAGGATACCCCAGAGTGGAAAGGTGACATTGTGTGGAGATGCCAGTAGCAGCAGCAGTATCAGGATACCACAGAGTTGCAAGGTGACATAGTGTGGAGATAGCAGTAGTAGCATCAGGATACCACAGAGTGGCAAGTTGACATAGTGTGGAAATGGCAGTAGCAGCAGCAGCATCAGGATACCACAGAGTGGCAAGGTGACATAATGTGGAGATGGCAGTAGCAGCAGCATCAGGAGGATACCACAGAGTGGCAAGGTGACAGAGTGTGGAGATGGCAGTAGCAGCAGCAGCAGCATCAGGATACCACAGAGTGTCAAGGTGACATAGTGTGGAGATGACAGTAGCAGCAGCAGCAGCATCAGGATACCACAGAGTGGCAAGGTGACATAGTGTGGAGATGGCAGTAGCAGCAGCAGCATCAGGACCTAATTTTAAGTGCTGATAAAATTATTGTGATATTAGTAGGTGAAAATATTAAACTTAGATCCCTTTCCAATTCCTTAACAATATATAAGTATGCAGGAATTTCTTGGGGCTGAAGCTTACGACTGCTAAAGGATAGAATCCTTTTGGGGTGGTTAGACAGGGTTAAAAGATTATTGAAACAAGTAAATCATGGAAGGCACTCTCAACTGATTTTGATGAATACATCATTACAAATTATGTCCACCTATTCATGCTCATTGTCTTCCTTGGGGTGGATGGGATCTTCAAGCAAGACAATGTGATATGTCACATGGCTAGAAATGTCCGACATTGGTTGGAAGAGCATGACCAATACTTCCAAGTATTACACAAGCCCCCTAATTCCTTAGACTTGAACCCAATTGAACATCTGTGGGACAACCTTGATAAATAATGTGACTGTGTAATTTGTGTGACGTTTCCATTTGCTTATTGTGTACATTATATAGTGCATAGTGCAGTGTTATATTTCTTCCTCTACTGGATCCAAGAGGTTGCCATGTGAATATTTTGCTATTAATGTCCATGGTAGTGTTGGTTGAGCACCAAAGTTCTCGGGTGCTCCAGTAGAACACCTTGCGAACACAATGGAAGTCAATGGGAGAACCCGAGCATTAAACCAGGCATCCCCTGCTCTGAAGAGGGGTAAGGGTGTCTGTTTCACATGAAAAGGTCAGAAATTGACCTTCTAAAACATTAGGGGCGAGTGCCTGCTGCTGATATGACCATCTAAAACATTAGGGGTTCGGGTCTGCTGCTAAGCTCACCATCTAAACATTAGGGGTGAGGATCTGTTGCTGAGCTGACCCTCTAAAACATTAGGGGCGAGGGCCTGCTGGTGACCCTCTAAAACATTCAAAACAAGGGCCTGCTGGTGACCCTCTAAAACATTATGGGCAAGGGCCTCCTGGTGACCCTCTAAAACATTATGGGTGAGGGCCTACTGGTGACCCTCTAAAACATTATGGGTGAGGGCCTGCTGGTGACCTTCAAAAACATTATGGTTGAGGGCTTGCTGGTGACCCTCAAAAACATTATGGGAGAGGGCCTGCTGGTGACCCTCTAAAACATTATAGGTGAGGGCCACAAACAGGAGCGAGGGCAGCCTAATAAGCATGTTGATATGATGGAGGAGGAGGACAATAAAAGGAAGATTTAAAGCGAACCTTTCACCTAATTTTCACTTTATAAACTAGCAACAGTACCTTATAGATTATCTTGAGTGTGTTGTTATCCATGTTAGTGCCGCTTTCCTGGGCTCTTTATACTTCAAAAAATCGTCTTATAAACTTCACATTCGGTGCTCCAACAGTCATGCAACCAGTCAAGGGGGTAGCCCTTCCATCTCCTCTGGCCGTACTGCCCCTGCCCTAACCCCTCCTCTATGCTCCTTAACTGACAGCCGGCTCAGTCGCCGGGACGGCGCTTCCGAAACCTGCGCATGCGCCGTCCTCCTGATTCGCCGCGCGATCCCGTCTTTCTTGCTGACAAAAGCGCGATCATGTAAGAGAATCGCGCATGCGCCTTACGCGATGCCGGCCTGTCTGCTCTCCTGTCTGCTCTCCCTCCCGTGCAATGGTTGGTTTTAACGTAACTTTATTCTTTCATGAGTTATTTACAAGTTTCTGACCACTTATAAAATGTGTTCAATGTGCTGCCCATTGTGTTGGATTGTCAATGCAACCCTCTTCTCCCACTCTTCACACACTGATAGCAACACCGCAGGAGAAATGCTAGCACAGGCTTCCAGTATCCGTAGTTTCAGGTGCTGCACATCTCATATCTTCACAGCATAGACAATTGCCTTCAGATGACCCCTAAGATAAAAATCTAATGGGGTCAGATCGGGAGACCTTGGGGGCCATTCAACTGGCCCACGACGACCAATCCACTTTCCAGGAAACTGTTCATCTACGAATGCTCGGACCTGACACCCATAATGTGGTGGTGCACCATCTTGCTGGAAAAACTCAGGGAATGTGCCAGCTTCAGTGCATAAAGAGGGAAACACATCATCATGTAGCAATTTCGCATATCCAGTGGCCTTGAGGTTTCCATTGATGAAGAATGGCCCCACTATCTTTGTACCCCATATACCACACCATACCATCAATTTTTTTGTTCCAACAGTCTTGGAGGGATCTATCCAATGTGGGTTAGTGTCAGACCAATAGCGGTGGTTTTGTTTGTTAACTTCACCATTCACATAAAAGTTTGCCTCATCACTGAACAAAATCTTCTGCGTAAACTGAGGGTCCTGTTCCAATTCTTGTTTTGCCCATTCTGCAAATTCAGTGCGCCGATCTGGGTCATCCTCGTTGAGATGCTGCAGTAGCTGGAGTTTGTAAGGGTGCCATTTGTGAGTAGCTAATATCCGCCGAAGGGATGTTCGACTAATGCCACTCTCCAGTGACATGCGGCGAGTGCTACACTGTGGGCTCTTGCTGAATGAAGCTAGGACAGCCACTGATGTTTCTTCATTAGAGACAGATTTCATGCGTCCACATTTTGGCAAATCCAACACTGAATCCAACACTGAACATTTTGGCAAATCCAACACTGAATCCAACACGAAACTTAGAAAGCAGTTTGCTGACTGTAGCATGGGAGATGGGTGGTCTCATAGGGTGTCTTGCATTGAAATCTGCTGCAATGACCCGGTTACTGCGTTCACCAGACATCAACACAATTTCTATCCGCTCCTCACGTGTTAACCTCGGCGACATGTCAATGGCTGTAAACAAAGAGAAACTTGTAAATAACTCATGAAAGAATAAAGTTACGTTAAAACCAAGCACATCATTGTTTTTCTTGTGAAATTCCCAATAAGTTTTATGTGTCACATGAACCTCTTCCTATTGAAAAAACAAAAGTTGGATTCAAAATGGCAGACTTCAAAATGGCCGCCATGGTCACCACCCATCTTGAAAAGTTTCCCCCCTCACATATACTAATGTGCCACAAACAGGAAGTTAATATCACCAACCATTCCCATTTTATTAAGATGTATCCATATAAATGGCCCACCCTGTATAGTGTAGCTGATAGGTTCTGCTGTCCTTACATATATGTTACAGACATAGTGCTGTGATGTCATAAGTTGCATGTATTGTGAAAAAATATGCGCATCATTAATTGCTGAAAATTCCTAAGCGCAAATATATTGGAGCACTTTATCTGCATATAAAGCTATTCTAATGTTCTGCCATGCCAACCATTTTCTCCAGTCTCAGGAAACTTATACCAGCTTGAAAAATGTAGCATAAGTGTCCCACGCCGGTATTTCGCGTGCATTACGTGAATAATACATTGCCGATTTTCGCAATCAAGAATATAATCTCAAATTCTCGATTTGGCAAATATATGACAAATATTCTACAAAATATTAGTGAAATATTGCAAATTCCAATATTGCCCCTGCTGCTTATCACTACTCACAAAGCCTGGCCAACATGTGGAACGTGGAGTTCCAGCACGTGCTCACGTCGCACAACAGTCTGTGAGCTGACGATTGCAAGCACTGCTGCAGCGTTGCCAGACCAGCGGAGGCTGTCGATGACTTGCGAAAATTACCTTCACCAGTAGTTTAGGCAAATCGAGGTAGGTTTTGAGAAACCGCTGAACTACTATGTTAAACACGTGGGCTAGGCATGGTATGTGTGTGAGCTTGCCAAGCTCCAAAGCCGCCACCAAGTTACGGGCATTATCAGACACAACCATACCTGGTTGTAGGTTGAGTGGCGAGAGCCACAGCTCAGTCTGGTCCCTTATACCCTGCCACAGCTCTGCGGCGTTGTGCTGTTTGTCACCTAAGCAGATCAGTTTAAGACGGCCTGTTGCCGCTTCCCCACTGCAGCGCTACACTGCTTCCAGCTACTGGTCGATGTCTGTCTGGTGCTACAAGATGATAATTCGGAGGTGGAAGTGGAGGTGGAGGCGGAAGAGGAGAAAGGGGGGTTGCAGCCACTAACATAGGTGGTGGCGTAAACCCTAATGGAAGTAGTGCCCGCGGCCGCAATCCTTGGCATCAGTAGCACCTGCACCATCCCAGGGTACGACTTGCTCCCGGCCTTCACAACGTTCACCCAGTGTGCCGTCGGGGAAATGTAGCGTCCATGGCCAAAAACACTTGTCCATGTGACAGTCGTTAAGTGGACCTTCCCAATAACTGCGTTGGTCAGGGCACGGGTGATGTTACGGGACACATGCTGGTGTAAGACTGGGACTGCACATCATGAAAAATATTGACGGCTGGGGACAGAGTAACGTGGGACGGCCACAGCCATGAGGCTGCGGAAAGCCTCAGTGTCCACAAGCCTAAATGGCAACATTTCCAGGGCCAGCAATTTGGAAAGTTGCGCATTTAGTGCTATGGCTTGTGGGTGGGTGGCTGGGTATTTGCGCTTTCATTCCAAGGCCTGGGGTATATACATCTGTAAACTGTGCTGGGACACATAAGTGGATATGCTAGCTAATGGTGCTTGCGAATGTCCAGGTGCATGGCGGGAGGCATCTGGGCCTGCGTCTTGGACAGGGGATTGGCCAGCACGTAACACAGTGGAAGAGGAGGCAGTGATGTGACCTGCAGACACTGATTGTGGACCCAGGTGTTCGGCTCACCTATTAGGGTGCTTTGATGCCATGTGGCGGATCATGCTGGTGAGGTTCCTAGTGTTCACTCCCCTGCTCATTTTGGTATGACACAGGTTGCAAATGACAATTCTTTTCACTTTCCTCAAAAAAGCGGCAGGCTGCGGAACACCTACCCTGGGTGTCTTTGCACACGATTCGTCCTAGGTGAGCTCTGGTCCCCTCTCACTCCCCTCTGGCTACATGACCTTGCGGTTCATTACACCGGGTCCCTCACTGGTTGTTTTGCAGTATATTTCCAGCTTTCATTCGCTTCTGCATATCGTCCATCGCCATGTGGGAGTGTCTTTGTTGACCACTGTCTCACCTGGCATTCATTGTTTCCATTATTCTACTGCATGGGTTGGGCACTGTACCCAATATATTTTTTTCCCATGTTTCATAGATACATTGTGTATTTTTTGAACTGTGTGCTCCTTCCCAGGGTGGCACTTTTTCTTGTCAGTCCTCTGCTCGCATTTTTTCTTGTTTCCGGCATCACATCTATTTGTCCTTTTTATTTTATGTAATTTTAATCACGCTTGAATAAATTAGATTATTACTTTGGTACTATGAGCTCCTTTTCTTTGTGTTTCTACTGTCGTCCTCGGGAGCTTGTGCCGAGTTATTCGCTTGGTGTGTCCCTTGGGGTTGTACTGGGTGGGCACTGTCCTTTACCCTTCCCTGGGACACGCTGGGTCATTTTCTTTGTTCTTCTCACTTTAAGGTGACGCTGCATGTGTTGAAGCAGGGCCATGGTGTCATCATTGGCTCCCTGGCCATGCTTCACCTTCTGCCCACAAATATGGCAAATTACCATGTTTACCTCCTCTGGCAGGTTAACAAAAAACTGCCACACCACCGAGTAGGTGATTTTACCCCCAACACTCTGCGCTGACTGCCTGCTACTGCTGCCTCCATGAACCCCTGCACTGCTACTTTCTGGGCAGGTAGGCTCCTGAAAAGCTGGTCGTCTACCCTGGGCACGTTTGGCTCCCGACCTCCGACTGCTGCCACCCTGCTGACTCACGGCTACACTGCCATCTTGCTGGCTCAGCCGCTGCCTCGCGTGCAAGCTGTCACTCTCTTCTCCTGATGATGATGATGAAGCCCCTTATTAACCCGGCTACCAAGTGCAATCGGCTACATCAACATCATCATCTACTGTCTGCACACCTCTTAAGTCAGGCCGGACTGGAGCGCAGCGGTGGGGGAGGACGCGCATGAAGAGGCCGGGCGGTGAAGGACTGGTGAGGAAAGGGTTAAGATGTTTGTGGGGGCGGTGTAAGAGGTAAGGCGGGAGTTGCCAGGACGGCGGGGGGCGTGGCCGGAGCAGTGACTGAGGAAGGAGGCGGAAGTGAGGTCAGTGCGGCCAGGGGAGACAAACGTGCAGGACGGGCCTCATGATGTCTGCGCCAGGGATGTCGGTGGAGGAGATGCTGGAGAGGCTGAGGCGAGAAGCGGAGGTGAGGGGGCCTGGCTGGCTACAGGAGCAGGTGGGCGCCTGCATTGTATCGCCTGCTCCGGTGGCTACCCCCATTGCTAGGGCTGCCCGGCTGCGGCGGAGTATTCCGCCGGCACGCCTAAGCCCTGAAATCACCCCCCGGGCCCGGCGCCGAATAGGGAGCCCCCCTGTGGACCCTCGGCGGCGGAGAGCGGCCGCTCAGCCTCCTGCGAGCCGCTCTCGCCGTGGGAGGAATCCCGATTCTCGGCGGGGCCCTGATAGGAGCGGGACGCCCCTTCCCCCGTTCCCTGCAGCAGTCGACTCGGATGCGGGACCAGGGACGGTGGACCGGCCCGGGCCTTCCTTAAGCGGGCGGTCCACTCGGCAGTCAGATAGTATCAGGCTTCCTCGGGCTGCTCTGAGGGGAGAGGAGTTCCAGGGCAGGCCCAGAGAAGATTCCAGCAGCGTGGAGGAAGATCCCCTTGCGGTGGTGGGTGCTGCGGTCTCGTCCAGGCGTCCAGCCAGCGTGGTGCAGAGGGTCGTGCAGATGGTCCAGGAGGAGCAGCCGTCGACGTCCAGGAGCTTTGAGGGTGAAGTGGCATTACGGCGGGAGTCAGGATCTACGGCAGCGGGAGTCACAGCGCCCGTGGTGCCTGGTGAGATTGGTTGGGGATCTGTTTTAGCTCAGGGTTTCCCGGGTGGGGGGGGGGGGTGAAAACATGGGTGAATTTGGTAAAGGTTTGGGGCAGTTTTTGGGGGGATTGGCGGGTTGGTTGTCAGGTATGGGTGCTGGCGCTGGGTCTCCTTTGCCGGGGTGGGGAGTGGTGCCGGGGCTAGGGTCAGGGACGCAGGTTGGTACGGCAGGGGCAGGGTCGGTGTCAGTGGAGACGCAAGCGGGGGGGGAGGAGGAGGGGCAAAGGTTGGATGATAGGGCTCGGGGTGAGGTGTACGTGTGCTTTGAGGGGCCGCTGGGGGCTCATTTAAAGCAGGAAGTGAGAGAAAAGATCTGGAAGGGGGAGTATGTGGAGATATTCTCGCTGCTCCCGTTGGAAAGGTTTAACCTGGATAGGGGTAAGAAGGATGATGGGAAAAAGGAGGAAGAGGATAAGCGTAGGCATCGATTGATTCCACGTACTTTTGCTAATTGGCTACAGGCGTTTGCCATATTAGCAAGTGTCATTGGTGAACGGGCGCCGGAATGCTGTTCGGCGCTTTTTTGCTACCAGGACGCTATAGGGGAGGCTTATAGGGTGTATGGGGGTGCGGGCTGGCTCCGTTATGACGAGCAGTTCCGGCAGCGTAAGGCGGTGAGGCCTGATATCCGGTGGGATCATAAGGATATTGGGTTGTGGTTGAGGGTGACGGCGCCTCCTAGGGCTGGGCAGTCCTTTCGGGGGGAGTCCGGGGGGTCATCCCCCGGGGCGTTGGCAGCAGCATCGGCAAAAGGGTTGTGCTTCCTTTTTAATGAAGGAAGTTGCAGATTTGGTGCCAAGTGCAAATTTAAGCACGAGTGCACGGGGTGTGGGGGAGCCCATGGAGCTAACCGTTGCTTCAAAGGGGGTAAGAATAGGGGGGGTGATGGTGCTGGAAAAGGGACGGACGCCGGTGCGGGTGGAAGAGATGCAGGTGTTCCTAGATAGATATCCGGATCGGGTGGCAGCCGGGTTGTTGGGGGATGGTTTTAGGTTTGGCTTTCGTATTCCATCAGTGGTTACGGCGGGGCCTACGGTTCTTAAGAATCTTAGGTCCGCGCTTGTTCACGCAGGGGTTGTGGCGGAAAAGTTAAAGAAGGAAGTGGAGTTGGGGCGGATGGCGGGTCCTTTCAAGGAGCCGCCGATTCTGGGTTTGAGGGTGTCCCCGTTAGGTGTGGTGCCTAAGAAGGAGCCGAATAAGTTTCGGCTCATTCATCATTTGTCTTATCCAAAAGGTGCGTCGGTCAATGATGGTATAGATCCTGAACTTTGTTCGGTGGTATATACCTCCTTTGATGCGGCTGTAAGATGGGTGAGGCGGTTGGGGCAGGGGGCGTTGATGGCTAAGGTGGATGTGGAGGCGGCCTTTCGGTTGCTTCCGGTACACGTGGAGAGCATGGGTTTGTTGGGTTGTTTTTGGGATGGCGAATATTTCGTGGATAGGTGTTTGCCGATGGGGTGCTCTCTGTCATGTGCATATTTTGAGACCTTCAGCTCGTTTTTGGAATGGGTAGTGGTGGAAGTTTCAGGTTGTTCATCCGTTATCCATTATTTAGACGATTTTTTGTGTTTAGGGCCGGCGAATTCGCGGGTGTGTTCTTTGTTGCTGCACACGGTGCAGTCGGTTTTTGCGCGTTTTGGGGTACCATTGGCGCATGAGAAAACGTTTGGGCCGGTGACAGAGTTGTGTTTTTTGGGGATTGTCATAGATACTGAGCGGATGGAGTGCAGGCTTCCGCTGGATAAGTTGGTGGATTTGCGTTTGGAGATTGATAGGGCCTTGGGCAGGGAGAAGATTAGGCTGAGGGAGTTGCAGTCATTGTTGGGTAAATTAAATTTCGCTTGTCAAATTATGCCAATGGGTAGAATTTTTTGTAGACGACTGGCTGCTGCTACGGCGGGGGTGTCAGCGCCGTATCATTTTATCAGGTTGCGCAAGGAGTTGAAAGGGGATTTAAGGGTGTGGGCAGAGTTTTTGGGTCAGTACAATGGCAGGTCTTTAGTGATGGCGGAGTTGTGTGATAGTGTGGAGTTCGAGTTGTACACCGATGCGTCGGGGGGAGTGGGTTTTGGGGCTTATTGCCAAGGACAATGGTGTGCGGGGGTATGGCCGGATTCGTGGGTAATTCGGGGTTGGGTGAGGAACATGGCGTTGTTGGAACTTTTTCCCATTGTGATGGCGGTGGTATTGTGGGGTGAGAAATTTGAAAACAGGAAGGTGCGTTTTCATTGTGACAATTTGGGGGTGGTTCAGGCTATCAACAGTTTGTCCGCATCTTCCCCGCCGGTGGTTAGGCTGTTACAGTTTCTGGTATTGCGATGTTTGTCGATTAATATGTGGTTGGTGGCAGAACATGTGGCTGGTGTGTCTAATTCAGTGGCGGATTCTCTTTCTCGTTTACAGTGGGAGCGGTTTCGGCTTCTTGCGCCAGAGGCGGAACCGGAAGGTCTGGAGTGTCCGCCGTGGCTGTGGGGGATCCTGGAGGAGAAGTGATGGGGATGTTGAGGGATTCGTTGAGCCCGGGTACCTGGAGGGAGTATGGTAAGGCGTGGGCGACTTGGGAATCTTGGAACGGGTCCTGGGGGGCTGGTGTAGGGGATGGTGATGTGAGGTTGTTGATGTTGTTAGGACAGTTGAAGGGTGAGGGGTGGTCGGTGTCAAAGGTGAACCACTTGATTGCGGGGGTAGCGTTTGGCTTTAAGTTGCGGGGGTTGCCGGATTTGACTAAGGGTTTTTTGGTTAGGCAGGTGTTGAAAGGGTGGCGTAGGGGAGCAGGCAGGGTGCCGGATTATCGGAGGCCGGTGTCCTTCGAGTTGCTGGTGAAAATGGGTGAGAGGTTGAGTTGTGTTTGTAGTTCCAATTGGGAGTTAGTGCTGTTCAGGGCTGCATTTGCTTTGGCGTTTTTCGGTGCTTTTCGCTTGGGGGAGTTGGTGTGTGACAGTGTGAGGAGAGCAGGTGGACTTAGGAGTGAGGATGTTGAGTTAGCTGGGGATAGGGTGTATGTCCGGATTCGGAGATCAAAAACTGATCAGGAGGGCAGGGGGCAGCGTTTTACGTTGTTCCAGGTACCAGGTTGTAGTATGTGTCCGGTGCGGTGTGCAGGGTCTTACGGTGCGGGGCTACCGCATAATGAGGTTCCTTTCCTTAGGCATGAGGATGGCTCCTTTTTGTCCAGGTTTCAGTTCCTGGCGGTTTTTAAAAAATGTTTGAAGCTTTTGGGCGTGCCGGTCAAGGAGTATTCTGGTCATTCGTTCAGAATTGGCGCGGCAACTGAGGCAGCCAGGTGGGGCGCCAGTGAGAAGGTGATTAGGAGGATTGGGCGTTGGGAGTCGGTGCGGTTCAAATCATATGTGAGGCCAGCGTTATTGTAGTGGTACGGTTGGTGTTAGGTGGGTTTTAATTTGTTCTTTTTTGTGTGTTCACAGGTCGGATGGAGGCGGCTTTGGTATGGATTCTGGGGCACTCCTATGTGTTCTGGGGTGCGATAAGAGCAGATGTAAGGCCGAGTGGGCGACAGTTGGGTTTTAGTCCGGAGTGCGCTACGGTCAGGTGGTTAGGGGTTAGAGGTATGTTGTGGGGTGGTGTTTTGCGGGAGGTGCATCATTTCGTGCGATTGGATCGCCCTCCGGATGTGTTAGTTTTACATGTAGGGGGGAATGATTTGGGTAAGCGTCCTTTTAGGGAATTGGTCCGTGACGTCAAGTTTGACTTGCTCAGGATTTGGGCGTTGTTTCCGGGGATCGTAACAGTTTGGTCAGACATTGTGCCGCGGAAGGTGTGGAGAGGTGCGAGGTCAGTGGAGAGCCTTAATAAGGCGCGGATTAAGGTGAACAGAGCAGTTGGCCGGTTTATGGCAAGGAATGGCGGTGTGGTGGTGCGGCATGAGGTGTTGGAGAAAGGCGAGGGTGCATTTTGGAGAGCAGATGGAGTGCACCTGAATGCGGTTGGTACGGATTTGTGGGCTCTGGGGATCCAGAGTGGTGTTGAAATTGCGTTGCGGGTGTGGAGGGACGCGCAGGGTTGAGGTTGTCAAGCTGCGCGTTCTTGGAGGCGGGGGAGGTCCTTGAAGTGGAGGAATATGGTGGTACCTGAGGATGGGAGGGCCCCGCGGGAGGGGCTGGACTCTCATTGAGGAGCTGGTAGGAACTAATTACGCGTTCCATCAGTTGCTGCCTCCGAGCTGGGTTCAACGGCTGGGGGCAAGATGGAGACGCAGGTGTTCCAGTGTTTAAAAAAAAATGGAGTTATTGGGGCTTCTAGGACCTCCCTCGTCAGGGGTTAACTTATGTTATTTATTTTGTATGTATTCAATAAACGGCTGCTGTGGCCGATTAAATCCAAGCAGTGGTGTGGTGTGTTTATTTCTTGGTTAGGATGTGGGGTTGGGGGTAGGATGTTGGTTGAGCTAGTGGGACTGAACAAATAGCCAGTGCCCTCTTCAAGTCAGGCCGGACTGGAGCGCAGCGGTGGGGGAGGACGCGCATGAAGAGGCCGGGCGGTGAAGGACTGGTGAGGAAAGGGTTAAGATGTTTGTGGGGGCGGTGTAAGAGGTAAGGCGGGAGTTGCCAGGACGGCGGGGGGCGTGGCCGGAGCAGTGACTGAGGAAGGAGGCGGAAGTGAGGTCAGTGCGGCCAGGGGAGACAAACGCCCACCCACCCGACCCTAGTGGAGGTGGAATGAGGAGAGCGTTGTTGTGTTATATGTCGCGGCAGTCGTGGAGGCGGGGGAGGTCCTTGAAGTGGAGGAATATGGTGGTACCTGAGGATGGGAGGGCCCCGCGGGAGGGGCTGGACTCTCATTGAGGAGCTGGTAGGAACTAATTACGCGTTCCATCAGTTGCTGCCTCCGAGCTGGGTTCAACGGCTGGGGGCAAGATGGAGACGCAGGTGTTCCAGTGTTTAAAAAAAAATGGAGTTATTGGGGCTTCTAGGACCTCCCTCGTCAGGGGTTAACTTATGTTATTTATTTTGTATGTATTCAATAAACGGCTGCTGTGGCCGATTAAATCCAAGCAGTGGTGTGGTGTGTTTATTTCTTGGTTAGGATGTGGGGTTGGGGGTAGGATGTTGGTTGAGCTAGTGGGACTGAACAAATAGCCAGTGCCCTCTTCATGTCCCCTTCAATGGTCTCAGGGCCAGGAACCTGATCGCTCACAACACCAGCTCCCGCACGACTCTCATCATCACTATTTGCCCGCTTTCTGGTGGAATAGTCAGATGTCTCATCCAGATCTTGGCTGGGCAGCAGCTGCTGACTGTCCTCTAGTAGCATGTCCTCGCAGAAAAGTGGAGCTGAACCTACGGCATATAATAATTTCTTGCGCTAAGGGAACAGAAAATGACAGAGGTAGGTTGAGGACAGTTGGGGGCACAGGGCCTGCTTCTGGACCATGCCAACTAAGCACCGTGTCAGAGGAACCCACGACTCTTGGCTGGGGGTGTCTGATGTTACTTGCGACAAAGTCAAAGACCAAGTCAAAGACCAAGTCAACAATTCAAGCACCACTTGGTTGCTGGTCAAGACATGATTGCTAGATGACAGTGGGAGCTCAGGCCTCTCGCTGTGAATCTCCTGCTGCCACCCCCCTTCCTCTGCTGCTACTTCTGCCTGCGACAGAAACATTTTGGCCACTGCCCATTCCCTTTGAAGGGTCTGTCACTTGTCTGTCTGACATACTGTAAAATAAAATAATTAAATTAAATTAAAAATAAATTAATACACCCCCCCAAAAAATGTATAACAATGTAAAATCACTGCAGAACGGCTAATAGGACGTACGTATATTTCCTATTAATACACCCCGTAAATGGCTGTATCACACAGCACTTGCACCCCAATAACAAGCAAGGTTTGCTGGAATTACTGAGCTATCATATAGTGCAAACTAAAAGCAGCAGTATAACAGCAATTTGGATCCCCAGTTAGTGCAGCAAAGTGTAATAGAATCGCTCCTATTACTCAGGCTGTACACTCTGCTATTGGACCCTGTTCTCTTTTATAGTGTGGATAATGCCTCCCTATCCTTTCCCTACACTATGAATAATCTTTCCCTGAACTTTTACATCATTTTTTTCAGCACAATCAATTTTTTCCTAGCACTGTCCCTAGCGTCTGTCACATCTCTCCCTGCACTAAGTGCAGTGGAAAATGGCTGAATCCAAGATGGCTGAGGCTATTTATAGGGCTGTGACATCACAGGGGCTGTCTGTCTGGCTGCTGATTGGCTGCATGCATGCCATTGTTGGTGATCCAGCCTTCCCAGAGTTCTTTGCTTCATGTCCTAACATATGCAGCAGCCATTTTAGGAAAAAATGTGATTCATTATTATGTAGCGCGAGGAAATTTGACTTCCACTTCATCAACTTTGATTCACTCATTTCTAGCTAACAATAATGTCATCTGTTTATTTATTCCAGGTCCTCCTACACTGTGCATTTATAATATTGCCATGAAATTGATATGTTCATGTAATGTGCCTGGTTTACCAGCAGGGGGCAGTGTATCTGGCAGAGCGGGAGATCTTAAGATAGAATGGAACTTACCATTCCATTTCCCCCCTTTTGGGCAGAAGTAGGCTAGTCCTGCCCTTCCTACCAAGAGAGGGGTAGCAGGAAGCTAGAGTCAGTCTAGTCCAGTTTTCATTTGATAGTGGACCTGAGAAGACAAAATAAGGTGCAGTGAGGGGTATTGACCCCCCTCCTGCAGCAGGAGCCTCCCAAGGGAAGCAGCTCATAGAGCTCATAGAGCACCTGACTTCTTACAGATACAGATAGAGTATCACGAGGGGGTCAACAGCCAAAGGCACCCCACTCAAAGGGTACCAGAAATGTCATAGAGTCCAGCTACCAGACTGAAGCCAGAGTCTGGCAGAGCAGAAAAAAATGAATGCAAGGTATCAAGTAGAGATGAGCAAATTTATTGAAAATTCGATTCAGCTACTTTGCCGAATTTTACAAAAAAAATAGCTTTGTGACGAATTACTTCGTCACAAAGAGCATTTTTTTTGTAAGTAGCGGGTGCAATGACGGAGCTGAGATAGCGCCGCCTCCGTCATTGTACCCCTCAGATGCCGCGTTCATACATGATTGCGGCATCTGAATGTAAAACTAAGAATAAAATAATTTTTTTTATCAAACTTACCGCCTCCATTTGCTCGCAATGGCCGACCGCCGCCATCTTGTTTGAAGATCTCGGCCGAAATCCTGTGCTGCGTGAGATTACGTCATAGCGCCACACAAAATTTCGGCCGAGATCTTCAAGCAAGATGGAGGCTGGTGGCCCGTCACGAGCAAATGAAGGAGGTAAGTTTGAATTTTTTTGTTTTTTATACTATTTCAGGTTAAGTTGATTCGCTGACACGAAGCAAGAGGAAATTCGGCTTCTAGGCGAATCGAATTTATCCTGAAATTCGGATCTAATTCCACTTTGTGGGATTCAATTTGCTCATGTCTAGTATCAAGGTTTGCCTGTCAGTTTACCCCAAAATCTCCTGGAGCCAAGAGAAAGACAACTTATTGTCTGGATGCAAGTTTATTCAAGTAAGGCCTCATGCACACGACCGGTTTTTTTTGCGGTCCGCAAAATGGATTTCCATTGTTCCGTGATTTGTGACCGTTTTTTCTTCCGTGGGTCTTCCTTGATTTTTGGAGGATCCACGGACATGAAAAGTGAAAAAAAAAAACTAAGTCAAGTTTGCATTGAAAATTATAGGAAAAACGGACACGGATGACGGACACGGATCACGGACGCGGATGACTATCTTGTGTGCATCCGTGATTTTTCACGGACCCATTGACTTGAATGGGTCCGTGAACCGTTGTCCGTGAAAAAAATAGGACAGGTCATATTTTTTTCACGGACTGGAAAAACGGATCACGGACGCGGAAGCCAAACGGTGCATTTTCTGATTTTTCCACTGACCCATTGAAAGTCAATGGGTCCGCGAAAAAAAAACGGAAAACTGAACAACGGCCGCGGATGCACACAACGGTCGTGTGCATGAGGCCTAAAGCTGTTGAACTTTATAAAGTCTGGACTTATTCTCCACCTCCTACAACTCTCCCTTTATTGCTCTGAAGCCTAACCCTGGAGAGTGATAGTATCCAGGTAGCAACACTTTGACACGCTCAAAATGTTAAGGCTGCATCACCACTCGGTATTCCTAAAAACCTGGGAACCCTTGGGGATGGCACATTGCACACTATCGGAAGATATGCTGGCCACTAGGTGCACATTCGCAGTGGATCCCATCCCAGCTACCTTGTATCTGCGCTGCAACAGTGGACGTAACCCCTGTATACGAGCAGTGTATAATACAGTGGAAAAATTAATCAAGCCAGCAAAGGAGGCAATATGTATAATTACAATACATTAGTCAGTGCCTTGTATTAACTTTTTCTACATGATAAATGCCATTTGCTGAAGTGAGACAACCCCTTTAACCCCTTTGGGACACAGCCTTATTTCACCTTAAGGACCAGGCCATTTTTTGCAATCTAACCAGAGTCAATTTAAGTGGTGATAACTTTAAAACGCTTTGACATATCCAGGCCATTCTGAGATTGTTTTTTCGTCACATATTGTACTTCATGACACTGGTAAAATAAAGTAAAAAAAAAAATCTTTTTTATTTATAAAAAAATACAAAATTTACCAAAAATTGGGAAAAATTTGCAAATTTCCAAGTTTCAATTTCTCTACTTCTATAATACATACGGTAGTAATACCTCCAAAAATAGTTTTTACTTTACATTCCCCATATGTCTACTTCATGTTTGGATCATTTTGGGAATGATATTTTATTTTTTGGGGATGTTACAAGGCTTAGAAGTTTAGAAGCAAATCTTGAAATTTTTCAGAAATTTTCAAAAACCCAATTTTTAGGGACCAGTTCAGGTCTGAAGTCACTTTGCGAGGCTTAAATAATAGAAACCACCCAAAAATGACCCCATTCTAGAAACTGCACCCCTCAAGCTATTTAAAACTGATTTTACAAACGTCTTTAACCCTTTAGGTGTTTCACAAGAGTTAATGGCAAATGGAGATAAAATTTCAGAATTTCGTTTTTTTGGCAAATTTTCCATTTTAATCCATTTTTTCCAGTAACAAAGCAAGGGTTAGCAGCCAAACAAAACTCAATATTTATTTACCCGCTTCTGTAGTTTGCAGAAACATACCATATGTGGCCGTAAACTACTGTACGGCCACACAGTAGGGCGTAGAGGGAAAGGTGCGCCATATGGTTTTTGGAAGGCAGATTTTGCTGGACTGTTTTTTTGACACCATGTCCCATTTGAAGCCCCCCTGATGCATCCCTAGAGTAGAAACTCCATAAAATTGACCCCATCTAAGAAACTACACCCCTCAAGGTATTCAAAACGGATTTTACGAACTTTGTTAACCTTTTAGGTGTTGCACAAGAGTTATTGGCAAGTGGGGATGAAATTTGAGAATTTTATTTTTTTGCCAAATCTTCCATTTTAACCAATTTTTTCCACTAACAAAGCAAGGGTTAACAGCCAAACAAGACTGTATCTTTATTGCCCTGACTCTGCCGTTTACAGAAACACCCCATATGTGGTTTTACACTACTGTACGGCCACATGGCGGGGAGTAGAGGGAAAGGAGCGCCGTGTGGTTTTTGGAGGGCTGATTTTTATGGACCAGTTTATTTACACCGTGTCCCGTTTCAACCCCCCTGGAGTAGAAACCTCCTAAAAGTGACCCCATCTAAGAAACTACACCCCACAAGGTATTCAAAACTGAAACGTCGTTAACATTTTAGGTGTTGCACAAGAGTTATTGGCAAATGGGGATGAAATTTGAGAATTAAATTTTTTTGCCAAAGTTTCCATTTTAACCCATTTTTTCCACTAACAATGCAATGGTTAACAGCCAAACAATACTGTATCTTTATTGCCCTGACTTAGCCGTTTACAGAAACACCCCATATGTGGTCGTACAATACTGTACGGCCACACGGCGGGGCGTAGAGGGAAAGGAGCGCCGTGTGGTTTTTGGAGGGCTGATTTTTATGGACAGGTATATTTACACCGTGTCCTGTTTCAACCCCCCTGATGCACCCCTGGAGTAGAAACTCCCTAAAAGTGATCCCATTTTGGAAACTACGGGATAAGGTGGCAGTTTTGTTGGGACTATTTTTAGGGTACATAAGATTTTTGGTTGCTCTATATTACATTTTTGTGAGGTAAGGTTACCAAAAATTGAAATTCTGAAATTTCATCTCCATTTGCAATTAACTGTTGAGGAACACCTAAAGGGTTAATAAAGTTTGTAAAATCAGTTTTGAATACCTTGAGGGGTGTAGTTTCTTAGATGAGGTCACTTTTAGGGAGTTTCGTCTATAGGGGTGCATCAGGGGGGCTTCAAACGGGACATGGTGTCAATAAAAAAGGCTATCAAAATCAGCCTTCCAGAAACCATGTCGGTCCTTTACTTTTGCGCCCTGCCTTTTAGTGATACAGCAGTTTACGACCACAAATGTGGCGTTACTGTAAACTGCAGTATCGGGGTAATAAATATTAAGTTTTGTTTGGTTGTTAACCCTTGCTTTGTTACTGCAAAAAACGGATTGAAATGGAAAAGTGCCAAAAATAGCTGTTTTGGCACCGTTTTTAATATTTTTTTTGACTGTGTTAACCTCCTCAGGACCGCCGTACGCAGGATTGCATCTTTGCGGCGGTCCTGTTACTCTGGGTGGACGCATATACGCGTCCTCTCGCGATAGCCGAGATTTCCTGTGAAAACGGAAGGTAAGCGAGTGGATCTCCAGCCTGCCAGCGGCGATCGTTCGATGGCAGGCTGGAGATGCGATTTTTTTAACCCCTTGATAACAGCGTCTAATATACCTGCTACCTGGTCCTCTGGTGGTCCCTTTTGTTTGGATCGACCACCAGAGGACACAGGTAGCTCAGTAAAGTAGCACCAAACACCACTACACTACACTACACCCCCCCCTGTCACTTATTAACCCCTTATGAACCACTGATCACCCCTGATCACCCCATATAGACTCCCTGATCACCCCCCTGTCATTGATCACCCCCCTGTCATTGATCACCCCCCTGTAAGGCTGCATTCAGACGTCCGTATGATTTTTACGGATCCACTGATACATGGATCGGATCCGCAAAACACATACGGACATCTGAATGGAGCCTTACAGGGGGGGTGATCACCTCATATACACTCCCTGATCACCCCCTGTCATTGATCACCCCCCTGTCATTGATCACCCCCTGTAAGGCTCAATTCGGACGTCCGTATGATTTTTACGGATCCACTGATACATGGATCGGATCCGCAAAACACATACGGACATCTGAATGGAGACTTACAGGGGGGTGATCACCTAATATACACTCCCTGATCACCCCCTGTCATTGATCACCCCCCTGTCATTGATCACCCCCCTGTAAGGCTCCATTCGGACGTCCGTATGATTTTTACGGATCCACTGATACATGGATCGGATCCGCAAAACACATACGGACATCTGAATGGAGCCTTACAGGGGGGCGATCAATGACAGGGGGGTGATCACCTCATATACACTCCCTGATCACCCCCTGTCATTGATCACCCACCTGTCATTGATCACCCCCCTGTAAGGCTCCATTCAGACGTCCGTATGATTTTTACGGATCCACGGATACATGGATCGGATCCGCAAAACACATACGGACGTCTGAATGGAGTCTTACAGGGGGGTGATCAATGACAGGGGGTGATCACCCCATATAGACTCCCTGATCACCTCCCTGTCATTGATCACCCCCCTGTCATTGATCACCCCCCTGTAAGGCTGCATTCAGATGTCCGTATGTTTTTTACGGATCCACGGATACATGGATCGGATCCGCAAAACACATACGGACGTCTGAATGGAGTCTTACAGGGGGGTGATCAATGACAGGGGGTGATCACCCCATATAGACTCCCTGATCACCTCCCTGTCATTGATCACCCCCCTGTCATTGATAACCCCCCTGTAAGGCTCCATTCAGACATTTTTTTGGCCCAAGTTAGCGGAATTTTTTTTTTTTCTTACAAAGTCTCATATTCCACTAACTTGTGTCAAAAAATAAAATCTCACATGAACTCACCATACCCCTCACGGAATCCAAATGCGTAAAATTTTTTAGACATTTATATTCCAGACTTCTTCTCACGCTTTAGGGCCCCTAGAATGCCAGGGCAGTATAAATACCCACATGTGACCCCATTTCGGAAAGAAGACACCCGAAGGTATTCGCTGAGGGGAATATTGAGTCCATGAAAGATTGAAATTTTTGTCCCAAGTTAGCGGAAAGGGAGACTTTGTGAGAAAAAAAAAAAAACAATTTCCGCTAACTTGTGCCAAAAAAAAATTTTTTCTATGAACTCGCCATGCCCCTCATTGAATACCTTGGGGTGTCTTCTTTCCAAAATGGGGTCACATGTAGGGTATTTATACTGCCCTGGCATTTTAGGGGCCCTAAAGCGTGAGAAGAAATCTGGGATCCAAATGTCTAAAAATGCCCTCATAAAAGGAATGTGGGCCCCTTTGCGCATCTAGGCTGCAAAAAAGTGTCACACATCTGGTATCGCCGTACTCAGGAGAAGTTGGGCAATGTATTTTGGGGTGTCATTTTACATATACCCATGCTGGGTGAGATAAATATCTTGGTCAAATGCCAACTTTGTATAAAAAATGGGAAAAGTTGTCTTTTGCCGAGATATTTCTCTCACCCAGCATGAGTATATGTAAAAAGCCACCCCAAAACACATTGCCCAACTTCTCCTGAGTACGGCGATGCCACATGTGTGACACTTTTTTGCAGCCTAGGTGGGCAAAGGGGCCCACATTCCAAAGAGCACCTTTAGGATTTCACAGGTCATTTACCTACTTACCACACATTAGGGGGGCCCCTAGAATGCCAGGGCAGTATAACTACCCCACAAGTGACCCCATTTTGGAAAGAAGACACCCCAAGGTATTCCGTGAGGGGCATGGCGAGTTCCTAGAATTTTTTATTTTTTGTCACAAGTTAGTGGAAAATGATGATTTTTTTATTTATTTTTTCTTACAAAGTCTCATATTCCACTAACTTGTGACAAAAAATAAAAACTTCCATGAACTCACTAGGCCCATCACGAAATACCTTGGGGTGTCTTCTTTCCAAAATGGGGTCACTTGTGGGGTAGTTATACTGCCCTGGCATTCTAGGCGCCCAAATGTGTGGTAAGTAGTTTGAAATCAAAATGTGTAAAAAATGGCCGGTGAAATCCGAAAGGTGCTCTTTGGAATGTGGGCCCCTTTGCCCACCTAGGCTGCAAAAAAGTGTCACACATCTGGTATTACCGTACTCAGAAGAAGTTGGGCAATGTGTTTTGGGGTGTCTTTTTACATATACCCATGCTGGGTGATAGAAATATCTTGGCAAAAGACAACTTTTCCCATTTTTTTTATACAAAGTTGGCATTTGACCAAGATATTTATCTCACCCAGCATGGGTATATGTAAAATGACACCCCAAAACACATTGCCCAACTTCTCCTGAGTACGGAGATACCAGATGTGTGACACTTTTTTGCAGCCTAGGTGGGCAAAGGGGCCCACATTCCAAAGAGCACCTTTCGGATTTCACCGGCCATTTTTTACACATTTTGATTTCAAACTTCTTACCACACATTTGGGCCCCTAGAATGCCAGGGCAGTATAACTACCACACATGTGACCCCATTTTGGAAAGAAGACACCCCAAGGTATTCGCTGATGGGCATAGTGAGTTCATAGAAGTTTTTATTTTTTGTCACAAGTTAGTGGAATATGAGACTTTGTAAGAAAAAAATAAAAAGAAAAAAATCATCATTTTCCACTAACTTGTGACAAAAAATAAAAAGTTCTATGAACTCACTATGCCCATCAGCGAATACCTTAGGGTGTCTACTTTCCGAAATGGGGTCATTTGTGGGGTGTTTGTACTGTCTGGGCATTGTAGAACCTCAGGAAACATGACAGGTGCTCAGAAAGTCAGAGCTGCTGCAAAAAGCGGAAATTCACATTTTTGTACCATAGTTTGTAAACGCTATAACTTTTACCCAAACCATTTTTTTTTTACCCAAACATTTTTTTTTTTATCAAAGACATGTAGAACAATAAATTTAGAGAAAAATTTATATATGGATGTCGTTTTTTTTTGCAAAATTTTACACCTGAAAGTGAAAAATGTCATTTAAAAAAAAAAAAAATCGTTAAATTTCGATTAATAACAAAAAAAGTAAAAATGTCAGCAGCAATGAAATACCACCAAATGAAAGCTCTATTAGTGAGAAGAAAAGGAGGTAAAATTCATTTGGGTGGTAAGTTGCATGACCGAGCAATAAACGGTGAAAGTAGGGTAGGTCAGAAGTGTAAAAAGTGGCCTGGTCATTAAGGGTGTTTAAGCTATAGGGGCTGAGGTGGTTAATCTGGGGAGTTAGGTCATAGGGTATTTTTATAGAGGAGATTCTTACAGACGCGGCGATAGCTAATAAGTCTACTTTTTTATACAATTATTTAGGTTTTAAACTATATTATCCTTTTTGATACCAAAAAAAAAAATTGTATCTCTAAAGTCTGTAATTTTTTTTTTTTGCCGATTTTCTTATATAGGGGCTCATTTTTTTGCGGGATGAGAGGACGGTTTTATTGGCACTATTTTGAGGGCTATATGACTTTTTGATCGCTTGCTATTAAACTTTTCTGTCATGTAAGGTGACAAAAAAAATCTTTTTTTTTGGACCGTGTTAATCTGGGGGGTTAGGTCATGGGGTATTTTTATAGAGGAGATTATTATCGACGCAGAGATACCTAATTTGCATACTTTTTTAAATTATTTTAGTTTTTACAATTTTTTTGGGTGTCTCAAGTCTGAGAACCATAGTTTTTTTTTATCCGATTCTCAATGGCTACATTGGGATATAAATTTAGTACTCCATGGAAGTGTGGTACTCCCTGAAGCAACCAATAATGCAGAGGCCCGGATGATCGGGGCACGTGGCACATTGAGTAGTGGTGTCCTTCCGTATCCCCCTCCTGTGACACACTCTGCACCTTTTTTGGGTTCGTCCCTTCTTTCCAGTATGGGGGACCACACCTGGAAAGTGTTGGCCAGGGACGATCCGGGCGCCATCAGTTTTCGAGGTACTCCGGCCTGCTCTTTCCCGGTCCGAAAAGATCAGGGCCTTGAGGACTGCCTCATAGAACTGAAGGAATGTCCCTGTGTTGCCAGCGCTCCGGGACAGCACAAAAGAGTTGTACATGGCAACCTGCACCAAGTAGACCGCAACTTTTTTGTACCATGCCTGGGTTTTGCGCATCGCATTATATGGCTTGAGACTTGATCAGAGAGATCAACTCCTCCCATATACCGATTGTAGTCGACGATACAATCGGGCTTGAGGACCGTTGCCGCGGTATCTCGCACAGGGACAGGGGTGATGCCGTTACCATGAATTGTGGACAGTACAAGGACATCCCTCTTGTCCTTATATCTGACCAGCAACAGGTTTCCAGTGGTAAGGGCACGGGTCTCACCCCTGGGGATAGGTACCTGAAGGGGGTGGGCAGGGAGGTCGCGTTGATTTTTCCGCACGGTCCCACAAGCGGACGTGGATCTGGCAGCAAGGGACTGGAACAAGGGGATACTAGGATAAAAGTTATCCACGTAAAGGTGGTAACCCTTATCTAGCAGTGGGTGCATAAGGTCCCACACAAGTTTCCCGCTAACACCCAGAGTGGGGGGACATTCTGGGGGTTGAATACGGGAATCTCGCCCCTCGTACACACAAAACTTGTAAGTGTACCCTGAGGTACTCTCACAAAGTTTGTACAGCTTCACGCCATACCTCGCCCGCTTTGAGGGAACATACTGGCGGAAAATTTGTCTCCCCTTGAACGCAATGAGAGACTCATCAACCGCGACCACCCTTCCAGGTACATAGGCCTGTACAAATTTGGCCCCAAAGTGATCGATGACCGGCCTGATTTTGTACAGGCGGTCATAGGCAGGATCACCTCAGGGTGGACATGCTGCATTATCTGAATAATGCACGCATTTCCGGATGGCCTCAAACCGGGAGCGTGTCATGGCTATACTGTAAAGTGGGGTCTGGTAGAGGACGTCCCCACTCTAGTAATGCCTGACAATAGGTTTCTTGACTAGGCCCATATGCAGTATGAGGCCCCAAAATGTCCTCATCTCGGCTGCACTGATCGGCGTCCAGCCACCGGGCCTAGCCAAAAAGGAGCCCGGGTGATGAGCAACGAACTGTTGGCCGTACAGGTTTGTCTGCTCCACCATTAGATTTACCAGTCATATTCAGTGAAGCCCACTGTGGAAATCTGGATTCCTGGTTGGCCTACAAAATCAGGAATCACGGGCTCAAAATCGCTCTGGGGTATACCAAACAAGTTCACCGGCACGGGGCTCCGGTGGATTTAACTGGTGGGCCGGAAAACTAGTACGAGTCCCAGAGCTGCTCGTACTAGGGTAGGCCACAGGGTCCCTAACATGGCGGTCCCATTGCTCCGCCTGGTGGCGTCTCCGCCGGCTTGGGGGCTCATCATCATCGCTAGATGATGAGGAGGATGCGGATGACAACAGGAAAGTTGGGTCATCCTCGTCCTCACTGGGACTCTCGGACTTGGAGGCAAGCTGGGCGTATGCCTCCTCGGCCGAGAACATCCGGCGGGCCATAGGGAAGTGTGTGTCTGTGTGTGTAGGTGCGTGCGTGTAAATCTTTATTTGGTGTGCGTGTGTGTGGGGGCATGGGTGTTCGTGGACTTATCCCTAAAACTAACAGAAAAAAAAAAAGACTAACTAAAAAAAGGGCAAAAAATTTGACATTTTTTTAAAAGAAAAATTCTAAACCGCTGATCAACCCTCCAAAGTTGATCAGCGGTGGGGTGTGCGATGCGCTAACAGTGGCCGGACGCTAAGAGTGCCGGCCACAGTCAGCGTACGCACAAAAAAAATAAAATAAATGCCTACGCCCCAAAAAAGTTGTGTGGGTGGAGGGGGGTGTCAGGGGGGCAAGCGGCAGCACCCCTGGGGGGTCTAGGGTCACACAGCTGTGCTGTGGACCCCAGACACCCTACTTAGGGTGATGCAATAAAACTTCTTTTTCCCACTAACTTTCCCTTTTATATCCCCGCCTAGCCCAACTTTTCCCTAGTCTTTCCCTAATTACCTGGCTGATCAGATGGGGGGTGCTGGGGCACAGATCGGGTCCTGGGGGCAAGGATGGGTGCTGGGGCACAGATGGGGTGATGCTGGCTCAGATCCGACACGTGCACTGCAGCGCTCCTCTCTCCTCCGCTCCGGGACACAAAAGGAGGAGGAGAGGAGCACCGCCAAGGTTTGAATCTCCCGCCCACCTACCAATCAGAGGCGATCCTGAGAGGTGATGTCACATCACCTCTCAGGATCGCAGAATGGTGATTGGTGGGGTAAAATCACACCACCGATCACCATCCTGTTCCGGGTTATCGGGTCCTCAGAGACCCGAATAACCCGGAAACGCAGCAAACCGCAGGTCTGAATTGACCTGTGGTTTGCTGCGATCGCCGACATGGGGGGGTCACAGGACCCCCCGGCGTATCTAGCCAAGGTGCCTGCTCAATGATTGAGCAGGCACCGGGTTCCGATCACCGCCCGCCGGGCGGCGCTGATCGGAGCAACACATGACGTACCGGTACGTCATGTGTCCTGAAGAGGTTAAGGCATGCTACCCTCTATTGCTCATTTCCATTTCCTACCTTCCTATAGTTTTATTCTCTTTACATAAAAAAATGTAAAATAGGTAAAAAATCCCCATAAAGTTGGGCATAGAATAAAATTTAGCAATCCTACCTATAAGGCTTAATTCAAGGGTAATTCAATGTTAATAATCTGTATTGTACTGCAACTTTAAATGTGTCATAATTTCTCAATTGAGCTTTACAAATGTTTATATCCACAGTGTAGTATCTTGAAGTTATTGAGTCATTAATTGCCTCATAATCTCCAGCTAATCATCCCAATCTAAATGTAATCAAGTCCTAATAACCAATTAATTCGATGTAAACGACTTCTCTTGGTAAAAGATCACCTGAACTCTCAGAAATGGGTTAAGCTAAAATTCACCCTGAATCCTTTATATGATGATACTAAAAATCAGTTCTGGTCATGAGATGATTGCAAAGGGACTTGACTTGTTACTTTGCATTTATCAGAAATTTAAAGGGGTTCTCCAGGCTTTTTATAAAAGCTGTTTTTTCTTCTAACCTGTGGTAGAAAGATCCGCCGGTGCACTCACAAGGGCTGCATGCTCTTCCGCCCGGGTCCCGACCCAATATGTCCACTTATTTTCCCATTTCGTCTGCATAATAGTAAATGGAGCAGAACAGGAAAAGAAGCGCACGCATCCTGTTCGTACCCAGGACGAAGGAGCCAACGGCCTGCATGAGTGCAGCATGGACAGCACCATTGACGGATCAAGAGACACAGAAACATTAACCTAACTTTTTTCCCCCACAGATTAGAAGAAAGAACTGGAGAACCACTTTAACAGTACAATGTAAACAACACAGTTTCCTATTAAGTGACAGCAAGCAGCGATCTTGAAAATGTGAGCAATTAATGCAGAAAGTATAGTAAAAAATGATGCAACTTTGAATAAGATAATCAATAAGATTATTTTTATACAACATAAGGCTACCTTCACACGTCAGTATTTTTCTATATCCCGATTTTCGGTCCGTTTTTTGCGGATCCGTTGTTCCTGAAAATGTTTCCGTATGTCATCCGTATGTCATCCGTTTTTTGCGGATCCGCAAAAAACGGAAACATGTATAAATTTCAATAAGCAAATAAAGTTGTTTGGATTTCTTTGAAAAAAAAAATGAAATAAAAATAAAAATAAATTTAAATGTAATTTCCAGGAACGGAATCCGCATAAAACGGATGACATACGTAATGACATCCGAATGTCTTCAGTTTTTTGCGGATCCATTGACTTTGTATTGTACCAGGATCCGAATTTTGCGGAAAAGAATAGGACATGTTTTATATTTAAACGGACATGCGGAACGGAACAACGGAAACGGACAGCACACATTGTGCTGTCCGATTTTTTCCAGGACCCATTGAAAATGAATGGGTCCAGATCTGGTCCAGATCTGTTCCGCAAAAAACGTAACAGATCAGGAAAGAAAAAACGGACGTGTGAATGGACCCTTAGTCAGAGATTGACTGCATCTATATATTAACTGAATAAGGGCAAAATGGTGGCTCAGTGGTTAGCACTGGTGCCTTGCAGCACTGGGGTCCTGGTTTCAAATATGACCAAGAACAACATCTGCATGGAGTTTGTATGTTCTCCCCGTGTCTGTGTGGGTTTCCTCCGGGTACTCCGGTTTCCTCCTACACTTCAAAGATATACTGATAGAGAACTTAGATTGTGAGCCCCACAAGTAATAATAATGTCTGTAAAAAGCTGTGGAATAGGTTGAAACTCTTTGCAACAACCTGGAAGTGAGGATGAGAGGAATAGTAGTGGTTATTGTGGTAATAGTACTCACAGTTCACCCTGGAGCTCCTTAGGGCCATGCATCCTTCTATTGGGGAACACCTTGGTGTTAGGGCTCCCATCTGGTGATAGTTGAGATGAACAGTTTGACAGGGTGCAAGGCAGGAAGACAGATGCACAGCCGATGGATGTAGGATGGAGTTAATAATCAGACCAATTGGTTGCAATAAATAAAGTATTTTTTAATTTTTTGTTACTAGATTTATGATAGAGATAGTAGTACATACAGCTTTAAAAAGTGTATTTTCCTCCTAATAGCGGTATATGAGCAGCAACAATGATGGAAATTGTAGTACGCTGTGTCTCTTTCTCTAAAGACACTTTTCAGTCTCTCAAAAACAATGAGAGGCAAGCAATTTGATTCTTATTAACTAATAGGCTGAGGGGTATAATGCAGAATTCGGACACGGATGGCCAATCTGTCTCGAAATGTGGTAGGTGAAGGAGGCAATAACTCTTTCCACAGTAGTAAAGTCTATTAATGAGCGAATACCTTACTGACATTATTTTGCACAGTCTGAATGGTTCTGGACCTTCTATCACTATGGCCTCTTTTTCTCAATGTTACTCTGGTAGTAGAGTTGCTCTTTTGGCAGCTGTAGTATCAGAGTCAGAGGTTCTCTGGACTTGGGCCTAGTCCATCACAGTAGTAACCTAAACAATCTGGCCGTTTTTAATCCTAAATTGCCCATACATTGCTGGTAGGATTACACTGTACATAAAATTAATAAATTATTTTGGCGTTAATTAACCCTTTGCAGTAGTTCTCTGGGCTACTGTATATGTAATTGAATTTAGTACAAAAAATGCTACAAAAACACAATTCTTAACAGAATGATTGAATAAATGAGCATTGGTTTAGCAGCAGCTAATCTGCTGAATTTGGAGATGCAATCCATTCCATGCTGGATCAATGCTGCATCATTACTGAGGAACCTGTAATGTTGGTCATGTAAGCTCATAAAAAATTCTATTGGGAAAGTCTTACTATTTAAAATGTTTTACTTACTTCCCTACCAATCCTTATGGAGGAGGTTTCTGACTGTGAGGTGCAGATTCTGTAAGGTGCAGATTCAGCTGAAAGGTGAGATATGTCTAGAGGATACTTACCTTTGAGAACTTTTTTTTGTAAATTCTTTATTTTGAGAGAATTTTATATAATCAAAGAAAACATTGATACATATACAGAGAACTTTTGCACGGACCTTTAACCTGCAACCAATTTGTTCTTTAATAATAATAATAATAATAATAATAATAATAATAATAATAATAATAATAATAATAACAATATTAATTATCATTTATATGTCATATATCAGTGATCAGCAACCTCTGGCACTCCAGCCACAGTGAAACTATGACTCCCAACATGCACACTTGCTTAGCTGTTCTTAGAACTCCCTTAGAAGTGAATGGAACATGTTGGGAGTTGTAGTTTCACAACTGGAGTGTCAGAGGTTGCTGATCCCTGTCCTATATCATTCAGAGCAGCTTGAAAATTTACACGTTTGTGACCTTAGTGAAAGCGTTAATAGCCCTTTATTGCATGAACCTAGTAGTTCCCATTAAAGTGGACCTAAGGTTATGCACCTTTCACCAAATGGTGTGAATAGTCCAAATTTACAAAAAACAAACAAACAAGCCTCTAAGTAAAGCCTAATTGACACTTCAGTATTAGGGCTCGTTCACACGAACGTGTGATGCCCGTTGCCATATTGCGGACCACATTTGCGTTCCGTGGCCATTCCGCATCACGGATTCAGCCCATTCATTTCAATGGGTCCGCAAATCCGGAGATGAGGAACGGTGCGGAACGGAAGAATGGAACGGAACACTACGGAAGCACTACGGAGTGCTTTCTGGGGTTCTGTTCCGTGCTTCCGCACCGCAAAAAGATAGAACTTGCTCTATCTTTTTGCGGAACGGAAGGATCGTGGATCCATTCAAGTGAATGGGTCTGCGATCCCCATGCGCCTGCCCCACGGACGGTGCCCGTGCATTGCGGACTGCAATTTGCGGTCCACAGCACGGGCTTCACACGTTCGTGTGAACGAGCCCTTATGGTCAGAGTTTGAGTAGTGATTGTGAGCCAAAACCAGGAGTGGAGGCTACACAAAGATACAGTAAGATATAATGGAAAGATGCTTCTGTTCTGCTTTTTTGACCCACACCTATATGTTTAATGCACTTCAATTCAAAGGTCCAATGTCTATACACTGATATCTTACAAGAGATTTTAGACTAACACAAACATGGTCACAGGTGCAAGTCACCCGTACATACTAAATGGTAAAACACTCGGTAACACTGACATGGAAAAGGATCTAGGAACTTTAATAAACAGCAAACTAAGCTGCAAAAACCAGTGTCAGGCAGCTGCTGCCAAGGCCAATAAGATAATGGGTTGTATCAGAAGGGGCATAGATGCCCGTGATGAGAACATAGTCCTACCACTTTACAAATCGCTAGTCAGACCACACATGGAGTACTGTGTACAGTTCTGGGCTCCTGTGAACAAGGCAGACATAGCAGAGCTGGAGAGGGTCCAGAGGAGGGCAACTAAAGTAATAACTGGAATGGGGCAACTACAGTACCCTGAAAGATTATCAAAATTAGGGTTATTCACTTTAGAAAAAAGACGACTGAGGGGAGATCTAATAACTATGTATAAATATATCAGGGGTCAGTACAGAGATCTCTCCCATCATCTATTCATCCCCAGGACTGTGACTGTGACGAGGGGACATCCTCTGCGTCTAGAGGAAAGAAGGTTTGTACACAAACATAGAAGAGGATTCTTTACGGTAAGAGCAGTGAGACTATGGAACTCTCTGCCTGAGGAAGTGGTGATGGTGAGTACAATAAAGGAATTCAAGAAAGGTCTGGATGTATTTCTGGAGCGTAATAATATTATAGGCTATAGCTACTAGAGAGGGGTCGTTGATCCAGGGAGTTATTCTGATTGCCTGATTGGAGTCGGGAAGGAATTTTTTATTCCCATAAAGTGGGGAAAATTGGCTTCTACCTCACAGGGTTTTTTTTTTTTGCCTTCCTCTGGATAAACTTGCAGGATAACAGGCCGAACTGGATGGACAAATGTCTATTTTCGGCCTTATAAACTATGTTACTATGTTACTATGTTAGGTGCATATCCATAAAGAGAACATACAAATAATAAAAGCATGGCTGCACACCATTTCACATGCAAAAAATAGAACTAAGAAATGGGGGTCATTATAAATTAAAGTGGTATTATACCTACTATAAATGAAGAAATAGAAGCTCTTTGCGCACATTTTTGATCACTTTAATTTATAATGACCCCCAATTCTTAATTCTATTGTTTGCATGTGAAATGGTGTGCAGCCACGCTTTCATTATTTGTATGTTCGCTTTATGGATATGCACCTGTGACCATGTTTCTTGTAGTATATATTGAGGGTAGCAGCCTCGTTTAGACTAAGCAACGCCCATCTGCTTGGGGCTTCTGAGCAGAGTGTAAATTTAGCTGGGTCCTACACTACCCTGAATATTGTAGGCTTAGGTAAGTCCAAGAGAGGCAGTTCTGGCAGTGTTAAGAACCCATCTGCGGAAGCCACCTTGACGCCTAGTAGATGGGCCCGACACACGTTTGATCAAAAATGTGCGCTAAGAGCTTCTATTTCTTCATTTATAGTAGGTATAATACCACTTTAATTTATAATGACCCCCATTTCTTATTTCTATTGTTTGCATGTGAAATGGTGCGCAGCCATGCTTTTATTATTTATACACTGATTTCAGCAGACAGAAAAACTAAGGCACTAGATATGTATGAACTATTTGAACAATCCCATAGAGAACTATGTGATCAGTCCTGGCTTCAATTTATGGTGCAGAAAATGTCGGAGGAAAACTGAGCTGGATTACCAGACATATGTGAAGGGGGCCTATGGTCGTGTTCACATTTCCATTGGAGCGCTACGTGGTGTAACATATTTCTTATCGCTAAACACATGCAAAGTGCATAATCTACAGATGTCTCTTTCCTTACTTTTCTTTTTTACTTGACAGTGTCCATCCTTACCTTTCCTCTTTTCTTGACATGTGGCCTTTCTTACCATTCCACTTGCTTGATTGTGTCCTTTCTTACTTTTTCTCTTTTCTGGACATGTGTCTTTTTCTTACCTATCCTTTTTTCTAGACGTGTCATTTCTTACCTTTCTACTTTTCTTGATTGTGTCCTTTCTTATCTTTCTCTTTTCCGGACATGTGTCTTTCAATACCTTTCCTTTTTTTCTCAGCTGTGTTTTTTTTGTACCTTTCCACTTTTCTTGTCTGTATTCTTCCTTAGGCCTCATGCACACGACCGTTGTGTGCATCCGCGTCCGTGGTTCCGTTTTCTATTTTTTTTTTGCGGATCCATTGACTTTCAATGGGTCCGTGGAAAAATCGGAAAATGCACCGTTTGGCAGCCGCATCTGTGATCCGTGTTTCCTGCCCGTGAAAAAAATATGACCTGTCCTATTTTTTTCACGGTCAATGGGTCCGTGAAAAATCACGGATGCACACAAGATTGTCATCCGCGTCCGTGATCCGTGTCCGTTTTTTCCTTTCATTTCAATGGCAAACTTGACTTAGATTTTTTTTTCATTTTTCATGTCCGTGGATCCTCCAAAAATCAAGGAAGACCCACGGAAGAAAAAACGGACACGGAACAACGGAAACAGTTTTTGCGGACCGCTAAAAAAAACATCTGTGTGCATGAGGCCTTAGCTTTCCTCTTTTCTAGAAGTGTGCTTTTTTACCTTTCCACTTTTATTGCTTGTGTCCTTTCTTAATTTTTCTCTTTTCTGGACATGTGTCCTTTCTTACCTTTCATTTTTTTCTGGATATGTTGTCCTTCCTTACCTTTCCTCTTTTCTAGATGTGTTCTTCCTTACCTATCCTTTTCTTTAGACATGTGTCCTTTCTTATTTTTACACTTTTCTTGATTGTGTCCTTTCTTACCTTTCTCTTTTCTGGACATATGTCTTCCTTACCTTTCATCTTTTCTCGATTGTGTCTGTCCTTTCCACTGTTCTGGACACATATCCTTCCTTACCTTTTCTCTTTGATTGAAATATCCCAAGATGAGCATCAGGATTACAAAAAAAAATTCTTCAGTTTCCTCATGAAGCCCTACGCAAAGATGGTTGTCTTGTGCCTCTCACAAGAGGAAAGGTAAAGCAAGACATATTTGTATGGTAATATGTAATGATGATTGAAGTTCTCAAAAATTCAATTTGGCAGCTTTGCCGAACTCCAACAAGAAATTGGTCACAAATCGCATTCCACTGTATGTAGCGAGCACAATTAAGGGAAACGGTGATTGTGCCGCCCCTCCATCACTAAACCTCCTCAGATGCCATGTTCAATGCTGATTGCGGCATCTGAAAGCCACATTGAGGCCTTTCAGGGGTTAATCAGCGGTTAAAGAAAATGTGCCAAAAAGCACCAAATCTCTCACGTGCTGACGTGATGACTTTAACATGTCATCATTACTGCCATTTAAGGAAAAATAGATTCATTGCCACAAAGCACATGGAAATTCGCCTTCGTGACAAATCAGATATTTTCTGAAATTCGGGTCGAAGTCCATTTCAGATACTTGAATTCTCTCAACACTAGTAGTAAGTAATATCAGCGCATACGGAAAATTATGGATAATGCATATAACATTTTTCAGTCTAGTTCCCCATAGGTGGATAGAATGATGATTTTGTGAAATACTGTTTTGTAGGACATTATCTGATTCAGCACAACTTCCCATCCAGGTGGCTTTCAAACTATCATAACTACTAACTTCTGCTTTCAGCTTTTGCTGGTCAGTTTGTACTTTTCCTTTTCCTCAATGATAAGAATCTGGACAGTAAAGTCATTACAATACCCTTGTAGTTTATCATATAACATTCTTTGTAAGTGTTCAGCAGAGACAAACCAAACTAAGTTAGGAGTGTTTGACAGTTTTTATGAGGACGTCAAGCTGCGAACAGTCTGAAAGTCTGCTGAAGATATCAAAAAACGTATCTCCTTTTTAGAGGTGATATTGCGGCATGTAACATTGTCTTATAACATGTGATAAAGAAGTCCACTGCATTCCTGCAGGGAGATGACATAAATCCTCACAGCTTTTGTATCAGTGGTTGAATCCACTTGAAGACAAAAATTCACATTAATGGAAGAAGATCAGGTTTGACTGCAGATAAGATATGGACGTTGTTTTCTTACTTCAAATGAAAAATAGAAAGTAAAATAATGCAAATGCAACTCCTTTTTACTTATGCTCTGGACTGTGTTAAGCATACAGATTTGGTGTGATGTCCTTTAAAGAGGAAATGTCAGCAGGATCATCCCTTTAAAACCAGGAATACTTCTGGGGTCTACCCACTGTCAAGATTATTATTGTAGCAGAGAAACCCCAAATGAGATGTACTGCGCATGCACCATAGTTTCTGTAACGGCGCATGTGTAACACATCTCCTTTTGGTTTCCCACTGCCAGGATGATCTTGCTGGCCTGGGAAACCTGAAGGGATATACTGCTCATGTGCTGATTACAAAAAATATGGCGAGTACATGGAAATACAGGGCAGACAACAGCATACAGATGCCTGGTCCGGTCAGTTACAGAGGTATTCTGGTTTTAATTATTACTTTTATTTATTTAGAGAATAGGAATGTCACGTAGGGGTGGGAAGAGTGCAGCCCTGACCTCCACCCGCACCTCTGTCCCTACCTACTTGCACGGCCCGTACTAACTGACAGCGTACAACTTGGCGGAGGTGCAGCATACGGGTAGGTTACCCGACACTGCTAGAATGTAATGTGTGTTTCCCTTTAAGCCAGTTAGGCCTGGTGCAGGCAATCTTGATTCCAGCCAGCAGAGGGAGCCCCCCAGTTCAGTATAAATAAGCTAGGGCCTAGCCAGGAAGTGAGTTCAGAAGTTTCCAGAGTCAGTGCTGGGAGAGACAGAGGCAAGTCAGGAAAAGCAAGAGGTACTCAAGACTACAGAGGAGGTACTTGATAGAGATAAAACCAAGGATATACGCCAGAGCTAGGGCATTGGACCTTGGAGAAGAGTTTCTATGTTCCAGGATCAGTCAGGAATAGAGTGCAAGCTGCCTGTACTGCAAGTCCTGTGGTTAACACTCTAAAGTCACCTTGCTATATATTGCCTGCATCAAATGTAATGCAACCAACTGTCTGCAAAGGAACTGCGCTTCCGTCAATGTCCCTAAATGATGACTACTAAAGTTTGAATTCTGTTTTAACATCATGTGGTTCCTCAGTTATTCCTGCTACCAGCAAACGGCGTGCCACCGTTTAATTGGCACTGGCGTCACAAACATTTCTCATCATCACCTACCCTTGCAGAGAGTCAGCTGTCTCAGGTTAGTGTCACGATTGCACTACAACACCCAGGAACATTTATACACCTAACTTGAGTACGCTGCACCTCTCTTTTGGCGTCACGAACAGGATACGCGCGCTTTCTAGTGCAAGAAGCGTGAACTTTGTGCCTTATACAGTTTTCCTGTGACCAAAGTGACAAATTGCCTGTTTTATTAAAGTGGACTTTGTGGACTGAAAAACATACCCAAAGTGTGCCTAAAACCTCCAAAAAGCGCTGTGCAGTGTTGCGCTATCAAGAGGAAAGAAATCGCCATACCGGAGTGTGGTTTTATGGACTTTTTATCATCCTGCTTGCTGTCAGTGAATAGACAGCGGATTTTGCTAAAAGATGGCCACCGGCCGCCTGGAGTAAAGTTTCCCGCGCTGCTGAGGACCTTCGTGGGCGGATCCCTTCAAAGACATAGAAAATCCCGCCCCTCGTCATCATCGCACCGCCGCGGCCCGGTTTCTTCTACGTCATCGCGTACTCAGGACGTCCGGAATCTCTCGAGACTTGGCCTGCGCAAGCCCGGCGATACCGGTAAGAACTTGTAACCGGAGGGAAGGGGATTGTTCCGGCCCCTTTAGTCACCAGCGGCCACATCGCAATAAGCTAACATGTCAGAACCGGGAGTTCCCGAGCAGCCGGCCCCGGGAGAGCTTGCGGCTCCTAATCATTATATGGCCCCCAGCATGATGCCCTTTACCATGCCTTACTATTTCGGGGCCCCATGGTTTCCCCGCTATAAAGGAGAGACCCATACCCTAAGAGACTTTAAAGAAAAGCTGCTGGCATTATTCAAACTGTACCCCATAAATGCCGACCAGCAAATGGAAATCCTGCTAGCACAACTGGAGGGAGCTGCCCGCAGAGAAGTATTATCCTGGCCTGCTGCTGAGCGGAGTACTCTAGAGCAGATATTCACCCGCCTCAGGGCCACTTTTGAAACTAGGACTGCCTCAGAGATAAAGATGCACTTCTTTGGCAAGAAACAGAAGTCCGGTGAGTCCCTCCGTGACTATGCCCTATCACTTCAGGAGGCTTTAGGGGCTGTAATTCAGATAGATCCCAAAGAGGCTGATAACCAGGACCAGACCCTGAGGGAACAATTTATCAACGGGGTGTCTAGTGAGCAAATAAGGACCCAATTAAAGATGCTGTCCGCCCAGCACCCTAACAGTGCCTTTCTGGACTTTAAAGAACTGGCTATAAAAATTCTGGGGTCAGCAGTATCTACGGAGTTGAGCACCCCACCTGAGTCATCAGCCTGCAGGGTGAAACCGCTTATCTCTAACCAAGCTCAGGCCGGTCAAGCTGTTCAAGCTTCAGCTACCGATACTATCGCCATGCTGACAGAGCAAGTAAATCACCTCACTAAAAGTCTAGAGAGAGTGTGCAGAAAAATAGAGGAATGGGAAAAACCCATAATGTCAGAAGAAGAGTTCCTGTCACCTCCTAGGCCGTTCCCACCTCCATACCAAGAGACTCACCCCAGGGATCCTGGGAGGCGTAATAGAGGTCGCAAGAGGCCCGTGTGTACATACTGCAAAAAGCTGGGACACACAGAATCCACGTGCTGGCAGTTAAACGGGCAACCCCTGAGGCTGAGGACCACCCCTCGGGAGGTAGAACACTAGGTCCAGAGGATCCAAATTGGATGCCACGTTATGTAGGATCCCATCCTAAAATCAATATAGAGATCAACGTGGTCCCCTTTGAAGCCCTATTAGATACTGGGTCTCAGGTCACTACTATTCAGCTGCCCGCCTTTGAAAGATTCTGGGACACCAACCAATTGACCCAGCCGCCTGAATCCTGGGTGGAAATTATCGCCAGCAATGGCAAACCAGTAAAGATTCATGGATACTGGGAACCCACCCTGCAGGTGGGAGAAGTAACCTTACCACAACAGGGGGTGATAGTAGTACAGGCCGGCGACAGAGGAGGACATCCTGTCATTCTAGGCACCAATGTCTTCTAAAACTGTTATTCAGAAGTACTTGCCGTATTACACCAGACTTTGCCCACTGCTTCCTCTGCATCCAAGAGGGTGATTCAAAAGACTATTACGGTGTTAAGTGCCCAGCAGAGGTTTGCTAATGGGAAAGGAGAAATTTGTACTGCCAGGATTAGTGATATTAAGCCTGTGACTTTGCCTCCTAATTCTCAAACTCTTTTATGGTGTCGTGCTGTCCTGGGAGTCAAAGGCCGAGATTATCCAGCCCTGGTAGAACCAATCCAGATGGAGGATTACCCTTATGTGAGAGCTGCCAAGTGCCTGGTGAACGTCTCCCAAGGTAAAGTACCTGTCCGTCTGATTAACCTGAGTGATCATCCTGTTGCGCTTACTAAGCATTGCCGTGTTGCCCAGCTGTCCCAGGTGTCCTTCCAAGACGTCATTCGTCTTCCAGTGACAGAAAAGCCGCCAGCTGCAGTCAGCGGACGTCCGTCGGTGACCCAGCCACAAGTGCCCTGGTGGGAAGAGCTCCATGTGGGGGACGAGACTACCCCCCAACAACAACAAGAAGGGATTATACAGCTTGTCAAAGAGTACCACCAGGCCTTCAGTAAGCATGCTACTGATTATGGAGAGGTGAGTGCCATACAACACACCATACCTACTGGCTCTCATCCTCCTATCAAGGAGAGATACAGACCTTTACCACCTACTTCATATCAGACTGTAAAAGAAATGATCCAAGAGATGAAAGACTCTAATGTAATCCGGGACAGCCGTAGTCCGTGGGCTGCACCCCTGGTCCTTGTAAAGAAGAAGGACGGTGGTATCCGTTTCTGTGTGGATTATAGGAAAATTAATCAAATAACCCACAAAGATGCATACCCACTGCCCCGCATTGAGGAGTCACTAACTGCTCTGGGCTCCTCTGCCTATTTCTCCACATTGGACTTGACCAGTGGCTACTGGCAAGTACCCATGGCCCCTGCAGATAGGGAAAAGACTGCTTTCACTACTCCCATGGGCCTGTTCGAAATCAATTGTATGCCGTTCGGGCTATGTAATGCCCCAGGAACTTTCCAGAGACTAATGGAACAGTGTTTGGGTCACAAAAACTTCGAAACAGTGCTGCTGTATCTAGATGACGTCATTGTGTACTCAAAAACATATGAAGACCATCTGAAACATTTGGCAGAAGTATTTGAAATCCTTATCAAATATGGCTTGAAGGTAAAGCCATCCAAGTGTCACCTGCTCAAACCTGCAGTAAGATACCTGGGGCATGTGGTCAGCGGAGAGGGCGTGCAACCTGACCCTGATAAGCTAGCGGCTGTCCGTAATTGGCCGGTTCCTAGTACCGTCAAGGAAGTGAGGGGTTTCCTTGGTTTTGCCGGCTACTATAGACGTTTTATCCCCCATTTTGCTCAAATAGCTGATCCTATCCAGGAGCTCTTGAGGGGGCAACCCAAGAAAAGCCCTAGAACTCCGGTGCCCATTGAGTGGAATGAGGAAAGAGAGATAGCGTTCAAATTGCTAAAAAAGAAACTGACCGAGCCTCCTGTGTTAGGTTATCCAGACTACAGCAAGCCCTTCCATCTGTATACTGATGCTAGCAAGCGAGGCCTGGGAGCTGTGTTAGCCCAAATCCAAGAGGGAAAAGAGAGAGTGATAGCATATGCAAGCCGCTCCCTGAAAGGAGCTGAGAAAAATGACCAGAATTATAGTTCCTTCAAACTAGAGTTCCTGGCATTAGTGTGGGCAGTGACGGAAAAATTCAAAGATTATCTAGCTGCTACCCCATTCATTGCATTCACTGACAATAACCCTCTGGCACATCTAAATACAGCTAAATTAGGGGCCTTGGAGCAGAGATGGGCCTCTCGCCTCGCCAACTATGATTTCTCTGTAAAATATCGTGCTGGACGTACTAATGATAATGCTGATGCTTTATCCAGGCTTCCCACAGAGACAGCTCCTGATGATGTGCGAGATGCTTGGGAAGATGTAGAGATGCCGGCTTTCTATAACAAATTTGCTCAACAGGACCAGGCTCGAGCTACCAATGACAGAGCTGCAGTTCCTTCACCCTCCAGTAGGCCTGATCCTAAAGAACAAAGGTGGGTGAAACTACAGTCTGAAAGTAGAGTGCTGGGTGAGTTGTTGGACTTCATTACTAGTGGCAGAGCCCCTGAGAGGATTCGGCGTAAGAGTGCAGATCCTGAGCTCATCAAACTGTGGAGACAGCGCCATCAACTCTTCATACAAAAGGGCCTATTGCTACGGAGAAGCCTAGACCCAGTGTCCAACGAAAGAGTACACCAGATTCTCATACCCCGACGAGATGCAGGTATGGTGTTGGAGATGTACCACAATCAATCCGGTCACTTTGGGGTCCAAAAGACTGAGGCTACTATCCGCCAGCGGTTTTACTGGGTGGGCATGAGAGAAGACATGGTGAAGTGGTGTCGGGAGTGTGTAGCCTGTGCCTTAAAACGAAGTGAGCACCATGATCAGAGGGCACCACTGAGACCCATTGTAAGTACCCGTCCTCTTGAACTTGTCGCCATCGACCATGTGAAACTGGAGCCTAGTCGCTCAGGGTATGCTTATGCCATGACTATTATTGACCATTTCACTAAGTTTGTTGTAGCTGCCTGTGAGAGACCAGACAGCCAAGACTACAGCCGAACTGTTCTGGAAGCACTTCCTCCTGCCCTACGGATGTCCAGAAAAGATCCTCACCGATCAAGGACCTGCTTTTGAGTCCCATCTGTTCCATGAACTGTGCCGCTTACACAACTGTAAGAAGATCCGGACAACGGCCTACCATCCTCAAGGTAATGGATTATGTGAAAAAATGAATCAGACCTTGATAGAGATGCTGAGGGCCGTGCCTCCTGAAACCAGAGGAGATTGGCCTAATCTGTTGCCACAGCTCATGTTCACATACAATCATACCATACATTGTTCCACCGGGTATACCCCCTTTTATTTGATGTTTGGGCGCCAAGGGACATTGCCTGCTGATCATTCATTGGACATACACGTACCTGATTGCATTAACCCATTACCTAACACCGACTGGGTTGCTGAACATCAAAGGCGATTGAATACAGCCAAAGCCATTGTTCAGGAACGTATGGACTATGCTAGGGACCGACAGCAGAGAGACCATGATCAAGCAGCCCATGCAGAACCCTTGACAATAGGGGCTGTGGTATGGTTAAAAAATAACCGCCGTACCAGTAAACTGGACAGTAAATGGGAGTGAAGTCCCTATGTTGTCACTGCAATCCCAAATGTTGGAACTCACACTTATGAGATCACCCGGGAAGGCAAGGGATCCCAAATTGTACACCGAAACCGGTTAAAGCTCTGCCTGACACCAGAACCTAGTGCCGAGAGTTCTGGATCTGAATCCCCTGTGTCAGAGTCATCAATACCGCCCGAGGATCCTATGCAGGCTGTCAGTAATCTGAGGTATGACGCTGATCCCATGCATTGGCTTCTGACACCATGGTTGAACTTGCTGGTGCCTGCTCCGGCACCTACTGTATCTTCACCTCCGGAAGAGCTGGTTCGAGATGCCCCGGATCCAGTTCCCCCTGTAGTGGATATTGTTGTTCCTGTTGTTCCTGACCAAGATCTCACTGATGGAGACCCTCCTGTTGTTTCTCTCTCTTCTACCTCGTTGCTAAGGGAAGAAGAGACCCCTATATTGAGAAGGTCTACCCGGATGACCAGGGGACGCCCGCCAGTCCGTTTAGGAGACTTTGACTATTCTGGTGGTGTCTCCTCCCAAACAGTTGCTACTGGTAATGCCTTGCTGGACATTTGTGCGCAAGAATGGACTCCTCCACGTGAGCCCTTGCCTGTGATACACCCACAAGAAACTCCTGGGTAGTTCTGTTATTATACTGTCACCAAAGACAATGGACTAACCTGGTTCACCCTAAGTCCGCTGTGCCAGGTCAGCGGCCGTGCCTAAGAAGCAAGAAGACGCCCCTTTCCCTTGTGTCATTTGTTCATTGGAAGTTGAACAATTTTCTACTATACATGTATTTTAAATTCTGCTCACAAACCTTTATTATATCCACATATTAGCCTCTCCCTAAAAAAGAAAAATGGCATGCCCAATTTTAGTCCTGTAAAATGCATCCATAGGAGAGCTGGATAGTGCTAAACATAGCATCAGACACGTGAGCCATGATGAGACCCTCACAAGTATCAAATGACCTGGCTTTCAGCTAACTGTCCAGATATCTAACAAAAGAATAGTGATGTATTGAGGAGTAGAACATATACAGTATATACATTATTATTACCTGCAACAGCACCTGAACACTATGGTTGCAAATGTCTATGTAGAAGCAAGTCTGTGCGTGTTTTTTTTTTTACATTAAAATGCATTAACATCTCCTAGAGACAGGCAGTCATTTTGCAACATCACCTAGAGACAGGCCACCATGTAAATATATACAGTGATGTAGTTACTGTAATAACCAGAATAAAAGTCATTATTCCAACACTAGTCCTATTTAATTATCACATGGATGTGTCCTTGATGTGGATGTGTCCTGTTGCTTACCAAATGGCAGAAATTACATATATGTGTAGGGTGTCACATGACTATTGCCATTTTTCAGGACTGATACATGAGCTATACTATTCTACTGCCTATAAGGGTCAAGCACCTGATATAAGAAAGGTATGTGTGCAGAATATACATGTATATTAAAAAATAATTGTATGATTATATAAATAAATAAGTAAAATAAAATATCTGGAATATCCTTTTAAGGGAAAAGGCAACTATAAGTATGGAAAAGGAGAGGAGCTGTGGTGCTCTGAAGGGCAGGCCCTAATTAGTAGATTAATGAAAACTAAAATCGCTGATCTTTTGGATCTTCAACCAAGATCAAGGCGGGCAGCCCGTCGCAAGCCAATGGAGCAGGTATTATTATATATTTTTTTTTACCCTATTTCAGGTTAAATCGATTCGCTACAGCATGAGGAAATTCAGCTTTGCAGCAAAGTAAATATAACCACATACATCTTGATGAAGCTATTCTTAACCCAAAGCAAACATGTCGCCTCACACAAGCCAAGGATTCCTACACAATCACCAATTTCTGGGTGAGCTGTGCTTTATTTTTGTTTTCCTGATGACTAGCGGTATGTTCTGTATTGCCCTGTTAGACATCTTGCCATTTACATACAGGGTTTCCAATCCAATTCTCAGAGGCTCCCTAACATAATCACTGTAGATTAGATATGAGTGAATTTCCTAAAATTCGTTTTGGTCTGCTTCGTCCAAATTGACCAAGACCAATTAGCTTTGATCCAATTCACCCAAATTGAAAGTCCTTTAAATGCCTGGAAAATCTCTCTCTTTGTCTCTTTCAAAATTCGAACCAAACGAATCTGAAGAAATTTGTGATTTGCATCTCTATTGTCTTTATTTTTCTGCTTTGTTTTGTATAAATCCCAATTTAAAAATTTCATGATACTCCCCTGCTTCCTTGTTCTGAACACTGAAATTTAAATTGTTTTCTGCATAGTTTTATATAAGGTACAATATTAAAATAATTTGTATTCCTGCAATTATAATGTTTAAAATATACAATGTAAAAGAAGCGATACTCTGATATAACTGAAATTCATCAAAATTACTAACTTCGCTTCTGCGAGATGTAAAAATATTTTTAGAAAGTAAGCATTATTATAGTATCTGGTAAAGAAACAAAGCTTCCGTTTTGTTGAGATAATCTGTATTTGGCCCCATGAGAGATATAACCAGTAGTGCATTACATGAGATTAAAAAGTCTTTTTCAGGATAATGATAGAACGGGAACCTGTTTTATTATCTCTGTGCATTTGCAGCAATATGGTTTGGAGTAATTAAGATTTTTGCAGTTTTGTTATGCTTGTTATTAATTCTTTGTGGGGAATGCCATTTCATGAATAATACTGAGTATTTAAATGGAACCATATGAGTAAGTGTTTATAGGTAAGTACACCATAACTTACACCTGAGCCTTGTTCAAAAGGTCACTGAAGTTCAGCTGAAAGACCTGTGAAGTACAAAATCAACTTCTTAACCACTTGCCGCACACGTAACGCCGATAGGCGTCAGTGCGGCGGCGCTTTCAGGGCTCAGCGACGCTTATTGGCGTCATCTCGTCAGACCCGAGATTTCCTGTGAACGCGCGCTCACAGGAGCGCGCGTTCACAGGATCACGCAGTTCACAAGTTGATCTACAGCCTGCCAGCGCTGATCATTCGCTGGCAGGCTGTAGATGTTAAAAAAATCGCATCAGAAAGGTATATTAGACGCTGTTTTGTTAACAGTGTCTGATATACCTGCTACCTGGTCCTCTGGTGGTCCCTTTTGCTTGAATCGACCACCAGAGGACACAGGCAGCTCTGTAAGTAGCACCAAGCACCACACTACACTACACACACACACACACACACCCTGTCACTTATTAATCCCTTATTAACCCCTGATCACCCCATATAGACTCCCTGATCACCCCCCTGTCATTGATCACCCCCCTGTAAGGCTCCATTCAGACGTCCGTATGTGTTTTGCGGATCCGCGGATCCGCAAAACACGGACACCGGCAATGTGCTTTCTGGCAATGTGCGGATCCGCACATTGCCAGAACTATATAGAAAATGCCTTTTCTTGTCCGCAATTGCGGACAAGAATAGGACATGTTCTATATTTTTGCGGAACGGAAGTGCGGACCCGGAAGTGCAGATCCGCAATTCCGGATCCGAGCGGGACAAAGTCTGTCCCCATAGAAATTAATGGGTCCGCAATTTCATTCCGCAAAATGCGGAACGGAATTGCGGATGTTTGAATGGGGCCTAAGGGTCCCTTATCACCGCCAGTTAGTTAGCTACTTGTTAGGTAGTTAGCTCCCAGCCCACCGCACCGCAGTCACTGATTAGCATCATCGCTGTCGCTAATCAGCACTAGTACTATATAGTATCTGTAAGTGATCAAGACTGATCGCAATCAGATCTATATCAGTACATTAAGGTCACCTTAGGCTCTACAAAAAACGCTGTGTTCGCCCGATCAGGCCTGATCTTGTGCTCACACTTGCTTTCAGTCCGCCCCACCGCAGTGACAGAAATGTTTTTTTTTCTGATCACGGCAAAAACACAGTAAAATCGCTGTGGCGCTATAGAGATCAGTTTTGAGCTTTTTGGATCTATATTAGCGATTGCAGCTTTACTTCGCAAGCACTCCTATGTCCTTTCCCCTTTTTTTTTTTTTTTTCACATTTTTTGGCAGAGATTTTTTCATCCACATTGATCGATGCGAATGAGAGGCTGAACGATGCCCAGAGGCTGAACGAAAAAAAAAAAAATCTCATTACCCGTATGCTCAATATAAGGCCTCATGCACACGACCGTGCCGTTTTTTTGCGGTCCTCAAACCGCGCACAAAAAACAGAAGGCGCCCGTGTTGCCTTCCGCAATTTACGGAACGGGCGCAGGCAATATAAATGCCTATTCTTGTCCGCAAAGCGAATAGGACATGTTATATTTTTTTTTAGCGGGGCCGCGAACGGAGCCACGGATGCGGACAGCACGCGGAGTGCTGTCCGCATCTTTAGCGGCCCCATTGAAATGAATGGGTCCGCATCCGAGCCGCCAAAACGGCGGCTCGGATGCGGACCCAAACAACGGTAGTGTGCATGAGGCCTAAAGAGAATAGCAGAAACTCCTAATGCTGGCCATACATGTAATGATTGTGGAGACCCTCAAATGCCAGGGTAGTACAAACACCCCACAAATGACCCCATTTTGGAAAGAAGACACCCCAAGGTATTCGCTGAGGGGCATATTGAGTCCATGAAAGATTGAACTTTTTGTCACAAGTTAGCGGAAAGGGAGACTTTGTGAGAAAAAAAAAATAATCAATTTCCGCTAACTTGTGCCAAAAAAAAATCTTCTATGAACTCGCCATGCCCCTCACGGAATACCTTGGGGTGTCCTCTTTCCAAAATGGGGTCACATGTGGAGTATTTATACTGCCCTGGCATTTTAGGGGCCCTAAAGCGTGAGAAGAAGTCTGGAATCCAAATGCCTAAAAATGCCCTCCCAAAAAGGTTCTCGTTGGACTTTCGGCCCCTTTGCGCATTTTGCCTGTAAAAAAGTGTCACACATGTGGTATCGCCGTACTCAGGAAAAGTAGGGCAATGTGTTTTGGGGTGTATTTTTACATATATCCATTCTGGGTGAGAGAAATATCTCTGTAAATTGACAACTTTGTATAAAAAAATGGAAAAAGTTGTCATTTACAGAGATATTTCTCACACACAGTATGGGTATATGTAAAAATACACCCCAAAACACATTGCCCTACTTCTCCTGAGTACGGCGATACCACATGTGTGACACTTCTTTGCAGCCTAGGTGCGCAAAGGGGCCCAAATTCCAATGAGTACTTTTAGGATTTCACAGGGCATTTTTACGCCTTTGGATTCCAAACTACTTCTCACGCTTTAGGGCCCCAAAAATGCCAGGGCAGTATAAATACCCCTCAAGTGACCCCATTTTAGAAAGAAGACACCCCACGGTATTCTGTGAGGGGTATGGTGAGTTCATGTAAAATTTTATTTTTTGCCACAAGTTAGTGGAATATGAGACTTTGTAAGAAAAAATTATAATTTCCGCTAACTTGTGCCAAAAAAAAAATCTTCTATGAACTCACCATGCCCTTCACGGAATACCTTGGGGTGCCTTCTTTCCAAAATGGGGTCACTTGTGGGGTATTTATACTGCCCTGGCATTTTAGGGGCCCTAAAGGGTGAGAAGTAGTTTGGAATCCAAATGCGTAAAAATGCCCTGTGAAATCCTAAAGGTACTCATTGGAATTTGGGCCCCTTTGTGCACCTAGACTGCAAAAAAGTGTCACACATGTGGTATCGCCGTACTCAGGAGAAGTAGGGCAATGTGTTTTGGGGTGTATTTTTACATATACCCATACTGTGTGTGAGAAATATCTCTGTAAATGACAACTTTTTAATTTTTTTTATACAAAGTTGTCAATTTACAGAGATATTTCTCTCACCCAGCATGGGTATATGTAAAAATACACCCCAAAACACATTGCCCTACTTCTTCTGAGTACGGCAATACCACATGTGTGATACTTTTTTGCAGCCTAGGTGCGTAAAGGGGCCGAAAGTCCAATGAGTACCCAGTACCGGGAGTGCGCCAAAATGTAGGTTCGTCCCATAAGACGCACCTAGGTTTTAGAGGAGGATAATAGGAAACAATATTTTTCATTCCACCTCAGGTCAGACCAGCCATCAGACCCCCAATGTTAATTAGACCTCAGCTCACAGGCACAGCCCCAATGCCTCAGATCAGATCCCCATGTTAGCCATCAGCCCTTGATAACCCCATCCTCACCCATGTCACATTTCTCCCCCTCCATTTGATTGCTCTAACACCTACAGAAAAAATAATAATTAAAAAAACCTGATGTTTCTCCAGATGATCTTATGCTAAAAGTAGTGGTAATAGAGTCTCAAAGGTCTATAGAAGCAGGTACACTATTTTTACAACCTTTGAGACTCTATTAACACTACTATCAACATCAGGTAATTTAGAGAAACAGCATGTTTTTTTAATTATGTTTTTCCTTTAGGTGTTATAACATAACTTTCATTTGATTGCTGTAAAACCTGCTGTGTCTCTAGATGACCTTATGTTGACAGTAGTGTTAATAGAGCCTCAAAGGTCTGTAAAAATAGGGTAACTGCTTCTATAGACCTTTCAGACTCCATTTCCACTGCTATCAACATAAGGTCATCTTGAGAAACAACAGGTTTTTAATTTGTTTTCCTTTAGGTGTTCAAGCAATCAAATAAGTTATGTTTTAACACCTAAAGGAAAAAAATAATTTTAAAAACTTGCTCTTTCTCTAGGTGACCTTATGTTTATAGTAGTGTTAATAGTCTCAAGGGTCTAAAAAGCAGTTACCCTATTTTTACAGACCTTTGAGACTCTATTAACACTACTATCAACATAATGTCATCTAGAGAAACAGCAGGCTTTAAAAAATCCCTTTAGGTGTTAGAGTAAATTGCAATCAAATGAACGTTATGTGTTAAGATTAGGGTCAGAAGAAGACAAGCAGGGCTTTGTTTAGCCTCTTGGGTATTAGTTTTTACATTCATAAAGCTCCACATTGAGCTTCCAGCAGCAGACAGATGCCAGGGCACTTCTGTGGTCACCTCACCTGGGCACATGGTCTTTGCTCAGCAGAGTCCTGCCATACATGCTGGGTAGAAGCTAGAATGGATTTGTTAGAAGGAGGTCTGTGACGTCACTGGTCACATGCATTGCTCCTTCATGGTCACATGATCCACTGTGAGAACGCCTGCCTCCTGCTGTGTTCAGCTCCAGAGAGAAGGGGGTGTGAAAGGATGGACCAATGGCAGGGCAGCTAGCTGATACTAGCCAATCAGCAGCCTCCTGCTCCTATCTGTGGCTTAACACAAGCGCAGCTTAGAGTGAACACTGGCTGGGGAGGGCGCCCGGCAGCGCTGCGCTGCTGGCAAGTAAGTGATAAAAAAATAAAAATAAGAAAAGGTTTGTTTTTCAGCCCACCCCTTTCTCTGTGCAGGGTGCGCCCTAAGGCAGCCGCTTGGTCTGCCTTATGGAAGCGCCGGCCCTGTAAGTACCTTAACGCTGGGTTCACACCTGAGCGTACTGTATTGAACGCTCAGGTGTGAACCCAGCCTTAGGCTTTACAGGGTTGCTCACAATTTAGCCCCGCCCAAAATGCCAGAACAGTAAACACACCCCACAAATGACCCCATTTCGGAAAGTAGACACCCCAAGGTATTCACTGAGGGGCATAGTGAGTGGGAGATTTTTTATTTTTTTTGCCAGAAGTTAGCAGAAATGGAAACTTTATTATTTTTTTTTTTTCATCAGAAAGTGTCATTTTCCGCTAACTTGTGAAAAAAAATCATACATGAACTCACCATGCCCCTCCGCGAATACTTTTGGGTGTCTTCTTTCTAAAATGGGGTCATTTGGGGGGTATTTATACTATCCTGGCATTCTAGCACCTCAAGAAACATGACAGGTGCTCAGAAAGTCAGAGCTGCTTCAAAATGCAGAAATTCACATTTTTGTACCATAGTTTGTAAACGCTATAACTTTTGCGCAAACCAATAAATATGCACTTATTGGATTTTTTTTTATCAAAGACATGTAGCACAATAAATTCTGACACAAACTTGTATAGAAATGTAATTATATTTGAACAATTTAACCAGAGAAAGTTAAAAATACACTTTTTTTTTAGAAAATTGCGGTCTATTTTGATTAATATCAGAAAAACTAAAAATCTCAGCAGCAATCAAATACCACCAAAAGAAAGCTGTATTTGTGAGAAGAAAAGGAGGTAAAATTCATTTGAGTGCCAAGTTGCATGACCGAGCAATAAACCGTTAAAGTTGTGAAGTGCCGATTTGTAAAAAAGGGCCTGGTCACTAGGGGGGTATAAACCTGTGGTCCTTAAGTGGTTAAAGGGAATAAATAGGTCATCAGACAATTATTGATCTTTAAACCATTTTTTCATGCTACACATATTTTTATACATTATTGGTGATTTTGCTTTAATTGTCCATGTACTGTACATTGTATTAAAACATGATGCTGTAATCTTGCAGCTTTCAAGGTGGTCACTGAGCCTCATAATATAATTTCTTGTCCATTATATATTAGGACCAGTGTTTTAGATGCTAGTCTTATTATCCCCAACAGCTGGCGGTGGATCTGCTGGAGTTATGTAGAGGCGCCGGCCTTCAGAGCTGTCTTACATTTAGACTATTTTCTACTCCTAAACCAGGTATATAAAATGGTAAATGAGATGGGCTGGCAGGCCCACCTACGTCATGCCCTTGTTTCGACTGACATCTGTCATGGAGGCACAGTCTAGAGGCCGCATGTTCCTTAGATTTTCTGACAATCCCACTGAAATCAATGGGTTTGACTGACTTTCCTCCAATATACGTTTGGCTTTAGTATTCATGGTAATTAGACTTGATTGACTTCAATACGATAACTGAGGGTTTCCAGTACGTACATATGGGACTAAGTAAAACAGTTAATTAGCACCCCAGAACAGGTCAAAGTATGGACTCAAAGAGGTAAAACCAGCCTAAAGTCAGATCCCTAACCTTATCTGATAAGGAAATCTTAGTTCAACCTCTTAGCAAAACACAATGGGAGTCATTTATTAAACAGAAATACACCTACATTCGGCATATTTCTGGCGCAGATTGCAGCGCAAAGCTCCTTTGCGCCACAATCTGCAACTTTTGCCAGTTCACACCAGGTCTAAAAAAGTGGGGTGGCATGCATGGGGAAGGAAGAGAGCTGACAGGCTCGTCTCATTTACCATCTTCTACTTCTGTTTTAGGCGTAGAAAAAGGTCTAAATGTAAGACAGCAAGAAAGCTGTATTACATTAAATACTGGCGCTGGATACGTCAAAGTTATGGAGAGGTCTGCACCTCTTCATAACTCTGGTGGATCCACTGTCAGGTATAGGGTTTATTAACCCCGGTTTCTAAAATGCCAGTGCCCCTATGACTTCAAAAATCTTCCTCTTCACTTAAGGTCCCTTTACATGGGATGACAGAGCAGCAGATTATCGGGAAGGATGTGTTCTTTCCCGACAATCTGCTGCTCGCTGGTGGAGGAGACTGCTGCATTTACCGAACATGCAGCTATCTCCTCCAGAGTATGGGGAGGAGCGATGGCTAATGCCATTGCTGTTCCCCATACACAGCGTGCTCTGCTGCTGGCAAACAACGATGTTTGTGTATGCAGAAACAATTAAATTACCCGAAGAACAAGCGCTCATCAGCTAATCAGCAGTACATTTACACCGCCAGATATTCTCTATCGAGTGTTATCAATTATCTTTAAGATTCACAGCTCGTGTAAAGGGCCCTTTATATTTTTGATCTAGAGCAAGCATGTCAAACTCAAAGGCTAACATGGGCCAAAAAAACAAAATTTAAATTTATGTGGGCGCATCAAAAAAAAAAAAAAAAATCGTACATTTTCATAGAACAACATTGTTGTTTCATGACTGCTGACCCCCAACATCCCGTTGCCCAATAACACAAGTGAGACCTATATATATATATACAAATATTAAACTTCACTATAAGACGCACCTAGGTTTTTGAGGAGGAAAATAAGAAAAAAATATTTTTAACCAAAAGTTGTGCTTTTGGTGGGCTTTGAATTAATGGTGGTCTGTGCATAACACTATTATGGGGGATCTGTGGATGACGCACTGTCATGTGGGGGATCTGTGGATGGCACTGTTATGGGGGACCTGTGGATGGCACTGTTATGGGGGATCTGTGGATGGCACTGTTATGGGGGATCTGTGGATGGCACTGTTATGGGGGATCTGTGGATGGCACTGTTATGGGGGATCTGTGGATGGCACTGTTATGGGGGACCTGTGAATGGCACTGTTATGGGGGATCTGTGGATGGCACTGTTATGGGGGATCTGTGGATGGCACTGTTATGGGGGATCTGTGGATGGCGCTGTTATGGGGGATCTGTGGATGGCGCTGTTATGGGGGATCTGTGGATGGCACTGTTATGGGGATCTGTGGATGGCACTGTTATGGGGGATCTGTGGATGGCACTGTTATGGGGATCTGTGGATGGTACTGCTATGGGGTGGGATATCTGTGGATGGCATTGTTATGGGGTGGGGGGATCTGTGGATGGCATTGTTATGGGGTGGGGGATCTGTGGATGGTGCTGTTATGGGGGATCTGTGGATGGCATTGTTATGAGGTGGGGGATCTGTGGATGGAACTGTTATGGGGTGGGATATCTGTGGATGGTACTGCTATGGGGTGGGATATCTGTGCATGGCATTGTTATGAGGTGGGGGGATCTGTGGATGGAACTGTTATGGGGGGGATCTGTGGATGACACTGCTATAGGTCATCCACAGATCCCCCTCATAACAGTGTCCCCCAATACACCGGCCCTCTGCTCACCGAAGTATTTATAAACGTGAATCCTTATCCTGTTATTAAGTTGAACTAACGCTGCGCTCTCCCATGTTCCCCTGTATCCCCACAGCACTTACGAACACGCTTCCATAGCAGCCAGGGCGGACGGCACCAGTAACGTCACTCACTGACGTCGCGCGTCTGCTCCGCCTGCTTCATTCATAAAGTGGGCGGAGCAGGCGCTCGACGTCAGTGAGTGACGTTACTGCTACCGTCCGCTCTGCCTGCTATTGAAGCTTAAGTAAGTGCTATGGGGATACAGGGGAACATGGGAGAGGGCAGCGTTAGTTCAACTTAATAACAGGATAAGGATTCACGTTTATAAATACTTTGGTGAGCGGCGGGGCCCGGTGTAAGAGTACAGTGACTGCCCCTAGTTACGGACTCCAGCCCCTCCTCTCTCCCGGCTCATACATAGCAGTCTGCGATGCTGCATCTTTGCCGGGCCGCAAAGATATTCATTGCGGGCCGCATGTTTGTCGCGCATGATCTAGAGTCTTCTCCAAATGTCTTGAACAACTGACTGCTCTTCCCTAAACACAACCATTCACATCCATACAGTGGCAGTCATAAATTGAGAGACTATAAACTGAGGTATGGGATATCCCCAAAGAAGATATTACTTTATGAAGCCTCAGATTTTAGCTTCTTGTGTGTGCTTGGTACACATATGAGTGGGAAAGGTTGAGAGGGTGAGTTTCTTGTATATACTATAGTGTCGACACACAGGGCAGTACAAACAGTGTCTCGTAACTAAACATTCTCATCTCAGAGTCTGATAATACCGCATCCAAAAGATTGCAGATCAGATGATAAGGTCTTAGTTTGATGAATTCTTCTTGGCTATGGAAACCAGCAAAAAATCTCTGCAAACAAGATTACATTAAGACTTAGTCAATACATATCAGTGAAATAGCATTTTCTAGCAACTGTGGACACATCAGTCTTGGGGGAATAAAAGCTAAATGAAAAAGCAATACTGAAACATGCAAATTGGGTAAAGAAATTAGCCGTGAGATCAAACTGACGGGCTATATTTCGGAAACGAGGCTCTACTCAATGCCTCCCACTCCTCACGGAGACCCATCACACATAAATACTTCATCTATAATGCATTTAACTCAATTTCTTGTTCAGTTAAATTAATTGCTCTAAGGTCGACCACATCTGTTGCTAGAGAGCAGACAGTGGAAATAAAATGTGCCAGTTAAAAGCCTTTGGCAAATCCTATCCTGTTTTCTATGTGTTGCTGTATAGCATGTTATAATATGTCATTTTCATTAGTTTTTTATTGAACTATCAGACAATAAACTATATAGATTTTACCCACAACCTCATCTATTTGCAAGCTATCGAAAATCCAGGCAAATTGTTATGTTTAACTAGCTGCCACTTCAGATACCTGACATACCACATTAATTATATAGAAAATAGCACATTAAAAAAGAAAATGGAGTTTGGTTAAAAAAAAAGGCATGTATACAATAAATGAAAGAAGAATTTCCGATAGACAAAATTCCTGTAAGATTCCCCTCTAAGTTTTGGTTCATACAATAACATCTCTGGTAGGTACTTGGTTATCCTTTCCCTTAATATGTGTTGAACCATAGAAAGCCAGACTGACTTCTTAGCTAGTTTCCCCTCCCTTTTTTGTAATTCTTTTTTTTATCAAATATCTTTTTATTGATTTTCCAAAAGTAGCATATAACAAAACATGAGAAGTTCAAAATAAGAACATAGTAATATTATAGTATGAGGTTATTGTGGAGTCGGCTGTTCACTGCACGAGGGGGACGGCGATGGCAATGCCCTGTCCCTATATGATCTCATCCTTTAGCATCGTGCAGTGGGCCAGACAGAGTATAATAAAAGTCTAGCTTCACAAAACATAAGTTGTTAAGTGAGGGGAAGACATTGATCCAGGTAAGTAGACACTATTAGGTATACATTAACAAATAATCAAGACACAATCAAGAAACAATACTGGGTAAACCTCATTATCGGCTCTTTGGACCAAGGTCATAGGGTAGGAGTCATAGGTCACAGGTCGCTCCCGGGTTTGTTCTACTGGTATGTAAAGCCAATCATGTGGCATATTTTCTATTATGTATTATCACATTGCTTCACACCATGGTAGTTTCCAGTGTTCAGGATAAATGTCTAGTTTTGAGTCGTCTGCATGTAATATTTATGGAGTCTTGAGCAATAGACAGTATGTATTGTATTGTGTCAGAGGCGTTAAAGATGAAGAGTGATTCCATACTGTGGAGATAGGGTAAAGATCTGACTTGTCATCTATTAGTGTTTCTGTATTCCCTCAATGGTGTCCAGAGGTGCCAAAACTTAAAGTGGAATCTATTAGCCCAGCTTGCTAATTCTTCCACAAGGTAGATTTGGTCTACTTTCGTCTGCCATTGTTCTAGAGTCGGAGGGTCTGGATTAAGCCAATGTAGGGGTATTAGTAATCTGGCAGTCTGCACCAACCATGTAGGGCGGTCAGATGCTTTCGGAGTCCAGCTCGGTGTGGGTAGCCATAACAATACTGAGGTGGGAGAGAGTTTAATGGAGGAACCCCTTTTTTGTAATTCTGCACTGGTCATTGCGATTGTCAGCCAAGTGCTGGGTTTCAGACATGCCCATGATGTAGGGAGCCAGCCTAGTAGTCAATGTAATCAAAAGGCATGTCTGTATTGTGAACAGTACTGCTTATTGTTTGTTCTAGTCAAAATACTATCTCTTTATAGAGAAAAAAGGTTCAGTCTCCAGAAGTAGGAACTATTCCTTATTATAAGAGCTGTGAATTTGTGAAATAGTCACTTCAGGAGTTGGTCAGATGTGTTTTGTACAAAAAAAAGAGCAAGGATTTAACAAGGTAAAAAAAATCTAATTTTATTAATTATAAATCACATGAACATTACAGGTGAGACTCAAAAGGGACAGAACATGGAGACTGGGCCACAAAAGGGCTCTGCAATGTGGAGAATCACAATGGGGGATAATGTGACCATATACAGCAGGTAACCCGCAACTACTACTATTCACAGCTTCTGTTAATTGTTTGTTACCTGCTGTATATGGTCACATTATCCCCCATTGTGATTCTCCACATTGCAGAGCCCTTTTGTGGCCCAGTCTCCATGTTCTATCCCTTTTGAGTCTCACCTGTAATGTTCATGTGATTTATAATTAATAAAATGAGATTTTTTTTTTTACCTTGTTAAATCCTTGCTCTTTTTTTGCAGTAAGTTGGGGAGTGATGTTCGGTTTTTGGGTTATTGTAGGCTCTAGTTGGTCAGATGTGTGACAGATGACAGAGGATGACTTCTTAGAACAGAATAACATTAAAAGTTATGTAAATGTATAGACTGGTTTCCCAAATTCCCACACCCCTTCCGTTCGTTCACATCATCTCTCATCACTTGGTTGAACCTTAAGGATATATGTATTTTGGACGTGACAGAAAAAAATGGTTCTAAAGCTCGCCATGCACATTAGATTGAGTTTGGTTGAACCCACCAAATTCGGTGGGACCAACTGACCATCTAATGTGTATTAGTAAAACCAAAATTCCCTTGGCAACAGATGCTAGGGGAGGAAAGATCAGGCTTGTGTATTTCAACATGCCAGATTCTTTTGATTCTCGGAGAGAGCCACCACCAGAGGTGTCTGACAGGAATTGTCTTGCCTTTCCCAATCAGAACACGTGCAAGCTCCCCTCTCCTCATGTGCAGTGACAGACCACTGGGGTTTATGTGAGTGTGTGAGTGACCGGATGGGTGTGGTAGTTCCTTGGGCTGGTGTGCAGTGATGGGAACAGTGCACTGGTTCTTCCGCTTGGGCACACTCCGGTTGAGGTGCCCTTGAGGGTGAAAGTTTTGAGGTGCATGGCAGGGTCTTGGTTGTCATGACGCCAACACTTTTCAGTATAATGTTAGTGCAGGAAGTAATGACGAGACAGTTGCACAGCAGAACAATTCTTTTACTGAAGAATTCCAATGCAATCTTGCAATGGACCAACATTTGATACACAGAATACACTTTACACAGGTTTCACAGTTACACAAGTAAAAATGGGCAAAAAGGTGTCTCTTTTAGATCATATTTGTTACTCTGGACTTCACTAACTGACTCTGACATAAGCATCCAGACATGCTGTGTATATTTCAGACAATACAATGCAACCAGAGGGCGTTCCCTTCAATGGCAGGCAAACTCTTCTGCACCATTTTTGAAAAGGTTGCTGCACTGATAGTACACTTCTGTGATATCTACCTTGGCATGTTGAGATTCTCACAAGTGATTGAGCTGTTTAAATGCATGTCCAGGCACCGGAGGCTTCTCCCGGGCACATCTCCCATGAACCATGTAAGTCCTTTTTAGACAGTTATCTCTACTGGACTTCCTCTACACCTCTCTTTTTATCTGGTCTGCTTTTTGTAGTTGTTCCAGCCCATTCCTGGGTAGTACTTGGTCCAGGATGGACTTTAGTGTCAGCAATACACAAGTGCTTCCTTATCCTAGCCCTTGCCAACTGAATTAACTATAAATATGAACTGTTGTTCCATGTGCACATACATACATAATCATGTATTACATTTTAAAGCAGATGCATTTAATTAATCCTTTGCAGTTAGCAGTATACAGCATCTCTTGGAGCAGGATGCTACACATGTGAATGTTAGGAGTAGGAGAAATAGCTGTTGATGGAACTAATGTTCATTCGACAGCTTTCTAAAATATATGACCAGCCTAAGGGGTCACTCTCACATTATTACAGTGTAAACTTTATCATTATCAATTCACTAAGAGGACATATCATCAATAAAGCCTAATAGGTAATTTGGGATTGAAACTATACCAAAGTAGCAAGTGTTTACCACTGAGTTTTAACTGTTCTTCTACTGGACCCTTGTAGCCCCATTATGGTAGGGGCCCAATGTTTTATCAAAACCAGAGCTCACTAATACTCTGGTAGGGCAGTCTATCTGTGACTAAATCCATCTCAGTGCCATGCTGTACATGCTATCATTAGTTTTAGATGGAACATAAATGCAGATGCATGCAGATGTTGCCCAGGAGGTGGAGCTTCCCAGTGAAATACTCTCTGGAGTGAATGGCTTCACAGCTCCTCATCTCTGCTTTGAGTGTCAGTTGTGGCATTCAACTAGAAGACCACTACAACTGTAGAGGGGAGGGATTGTGAAGCAATTGAAAGCAGATAGCATTTCACAGTGAAGCCTGTGAAGCCATAGTAAAGTTATTTGCAAGAGTAGATCTAGCAGAATAAAAGTTCATAATTATGCTACTCATGATGATAAAAGCTACACAAAAGGTTTGTTGGTACTGATCTTCCCTGTCCCTATGTTAGCAGTTTAACAGGGTCAAAACTGCTGACAGACTCCCTTTAAAGGGTTATCTATTTAAAAAACTCATTTAAATATACCCAGTTAGAGAATTCTGATTTAGTTCTGAGTTAATAGTAGGTGGTCCTCATTCAGAATCCTTAACTCTTGGTAAGATTGGCAGGCAGATACAAACAGTATCTCTTGCTTTGGAGGATCTGTCTCGGTCTGCATTTCATGGACAACCTATTCATTTGAATGGGCAGTTTGTAATTCTTCATTTCCCTTGTACTTGTGCTGCAGGGTAATTGACACTTCTTACAAGCAAAGCATTCCAGCTGGTGACAATTTGTCATCTTCCTATTGTCAACGGACCCCTCTAACAAGTAAGGATTTTCCACAGTGGAGTACTATACTGGTTGAAAAAGCATACTCACCTGCTCATTGTCATCCTGTTCTGGCTCCCTGGCTGCCTTCTGTAGTCTTAAACTTCCAGATGGACAGGGTCAAATGAGCCACTGAGGCCAGGCATTCTTTTTATTTTTCAATAATAGAAAAAGTCTCAGAAGACTACGATTAGACTTCTTCTGTAAAGGTTTCTTAAAAAAAAAAAAAAAAAAAATCTGTTCTAAGGCCTCTTTCACACGAGCAAGTTTTCTGCTCGGGTGCAATGTATGAAGAGAACGCATAGCATCCGCACTGAATCCTGAACCATTCATTTTAAAGTTTTTTTTTCTCATGCATCAGTTCTGCGTTGCGTGAAAAACGCAACATGTTCTATATTCTGAGTTTTTCACGCAGCCCTGGCCCCATAGAAGTGAATAAGGCTTCAGTAAAAAACGCATTGCATCCGGAAGCAAGTGCGGATGCAATGCGCTTTTCACTAATGGTTGCTAGGAGATGTTTGTAAACCTTCAGTTTTTTATCACGTGCGTGAAAAACACATCAAAACGCATTGCATCTGCGCTGAAAAAACTGAACAACTGAACGCAGTCGCAGACAAAACTTACTGAATTTGCTTGCAAAATGGTGCGATTTTCACTGAACGCATCCAGACCTAATCCATCACGCTCATGTTAAAGAGGCCTAACATTTCTTGTAAACCTGGGTTACAACTAGTGCTGAGAGAGCATGCTCGGTGGAACTGGTGTTCAACTCAAACATCGCGATGCTCAAGGCAGTGTATTTAAATCCAATTTAGCCTCAATTTCCGAAAAGTTTCTGCCAGGATTTGAATTCACAACCTTCTACATTAGAGGCAAGGACCTTAACCACTATGGTATACAGCTACACGTTAACTTGCATTGCAATATAAAATGATGCTTCTGCTGACACAGTTTATCATTCAGCTTTAAAGCTGAGTGGTTAAGGTCCTTGCCTCTAATGTAGAAGTTTGTGAGTTCAAATCCCTGCAAAAACTTTTCAGAAATAGAGGCTAAATTAGATTTAAATACACTGACTCCATATATGGACATAGCTATATATGGAGTCAGAGCAGGGACTCCCAAGCTGCGGACTCACATTGGGGGATTTCATCACTGTACAGCGATCTTCTGCATAGACCTCAGTGGGACCCGGCAACCTCCCCTCTTCAGAGCAGGGGGTGCCTGGTTTAATGCTCGGCTTCTCCCATTGACTTCCATTGTGCTCTGGTGCACTGTATAGCACCCGAGCATCCCAAAGTGTTCTACTCGAGCACCCGAGCACTTTGGTGCTCGATCAACACTAGTTACAACCCATATGGCCAATAATATAGCTTCCACATATGGGTGTTTTTGTATTACGTTACAGCCTTCTGAAGTTTCCCAAATAGTTTATTCGATTTTCAAACAACACTATAAATTAACTGAATTATGGCTAATATTCAATTTCGAATGAGAAAGAACTGGGAAAAAAAACATAGGGCATTTTAAACAGCATTTCAGTGACTTAGTTAGGTGTCAGATACTCACTATGAACGTGTAATAAATAATATTTACTGAGCACTGTTCTTAGATTCTTTACCTATAACCTGTTTAGCGAGTACAAGCCTTAACAGGAAAAGTGAGACAAGCTACCACATAAAAAAATACAAATAAAAAAATCAATCGCCTGAGATATATAATGAATCACAGGCAACACCGTGCAGTCTGTGTGAAATATTAAATAAAGATTATATTATATGCTGTTCCATATAACATCAGAAATTCTTTGTTTGGTAGATATACAGGATAAGGACTGTTTTTTTTCAAGTAGTAAATAATTAGATAATGAATCTATTATTATAATAATTATTATTATTTATTAAAGCACCATTCATTCCATGGCGCTGTACATATCATAAGGGGTATACATACACAATACAAACAATTGCAATAAGCATGAACAAAATGAGTCACAAACTGGTACAGAAGGAGAGAGGACCCTGCCCACGAGGGCTTACAACCTACAAGTAAACACATTTACTATTAATATGTGCACTTGAGTCTTCATCTGCGTGATTGTACTTACGATAGAAGTTGAACATTAGGTTGGACCTAGAAAATGGGGCATCCATTCTTTTTGAACTTTGTAAGGCTCCCTTCTTGAAGGAAAGTACATTAGTAACAAATGAGAGGTCATGGAACTATCTCAAGGGTATGGAAATGGTATTAGAGGGGAGATGTAATGATGCCAATGTCACCTGACCATGAAAACCTGTTCCTATCTGGTGGTGGTGTGCGCTGCAGTCAAGTGATTTGAGGTTGTATGGACATCACATAATTAAAGGGGACTTCCCATCTTGTAATATGTTAGCATAATCTTGTGGGTAAACCTCATTGTTCCCCTTCAATCCTGAAAATGAAGAGGGTGCAGCACTGGTTTAGTACTTCACTGCTTCCATATTTTTTCCTGCACAGTGGTGCAGTGGCTAGTGGCTGTGCAAGTCAATATAGCTGACTGTGTTATTCTGCACAACTGGGTAGCTGGGAATATCTCTGTGCAGTAAAAAATTAGAAGAGGATGTTGCTACACTAGTACTGTGGCCCCATCATTCTCAGGATGGATGGTGCCTTCAGAGATCAGGACTACCGCCCCCCCCCCCCCCCCCCCCCCAATCATAATGTGAGGGCATATACTAGTGATACTAGAATTTACAAGATCCTTTAAGGTTATTTTTCAACCATAAAGGATCTGGGACTGGCAGGATAGTGATAGGTATGTGCTTAAAGTTATTCTTAAGTAATAGAAGGTTGTACTTGTTAACAATGTCAACTACTCCAAAGATAAGATCTTATTGTCACCACCAGCACCTACTTTACAGAAAACCAATCCACTGATTGTGAGGGCTCATAAGATTATGATCTTTAGGGACCTTCAAAAATCCAAATTTATTAGGGTCAATCAAACTGTTCAAACTTTTCAGACACATAATGAGAAAAGGCTTTGCTCTCCTGTAGCTGAGACTTCCTGCTACGAGAGGGGAAGAGTTGATTTTGATGGTGGACTGTTTATGCAGCTACTTCAGAGACAACTTTATGATTTTGAAAGGGGGAAATTTTTCTGTTTACACATACAGCAAAACCTTTCCAAATAGTCATCACTTTAAGAAGACCCCCCTTTTTCAGATCCTATGTCCTGATTTACAGATTTACAGTCCCATAATATAGTATGTATTATTACATATCTATTACTTATCCTGGCCATCTTCTCTTCAATGCAATTTGGTTCACTGCATATTATATATGGGCATTTTTTTTAACTAGGAGGAAAACTATTCATGTCAATAATTGGCACATTGAGGCACATTTATTCTGGTGCCTTATACCAAATTTATTAAATGGGGTATTCCAGTTACTTTGTTATCCCCCATCCACAGGATAGCAGATAACTATTAGATTGATGGGACCCCCACTGATCATGAAAAGGTGGTCTCCGTACCCCCTGCAGCCTCACTGAAAAACTGCCCCACTCCTTTAATTTCTATTTGAATTCTGGAGATAGCCAAGTACTGAACTCTACTATCTCTGGAAATCCAATAGAAATGAATGGAGTGGCCACGCGCTATTCAGTTCATTTCAGGGGGGTTACAGGGGGTATGGGGCCCCAGCTCTCGTGAACAGTGAGGGTCCTATCAATAGGACGCCAACCGATCTAATAGTTATCCCCTATCCTGTGAATGCGGAACCAAGCCACGGTCGTGTGAATGAGCCCTAAAACTGAACCCGAGAAGCTTTTGTTGGCCTTATACTTGGTAACAAAAGCACACACTAAATCCATAAGGTTATTGTTATTCTGCTCCATTCCTTATGGTTTCTTTGTCTGCAATCTCAAATTGGCTGTCTCATCTATCAAACATATACTTCCTGCACTAGCTGTATGTGTGTGAGCAGCAGAGCATAGAGGATCACTGGCTCTGCAGTGTTGGTGGTGTACAGCCTGGATATTGTTCCTGTCCATATCTAGAAGACCATCTGTGCACTCTTCTGCATCTTGCTACACAGGATGTTTTCACAAATATAATGAGACCCCCAAGGTTTAAAGGTGAAACAGATTGCAAAGTAACAGGAGGAAAACAGGGCAGGAGACTAAAACTGCAATATCAGGAGAGTGGCGATCATCTGTTCTGCATAGGGAATAACACGACTTAATAAAAAATATAGCCCACAATTAGAATTTCACATGGAAAACACTGAATAATTGATTAATGTTTGCAAGTCTAATAGTTTCTATATTGTTTCAAGCACTGTGCTTTTCTTTGAACTTTTGTCTTTTGAATTCAGTGGAGAGCTACCAGCCTTTGTCGCCTGGCATCCTCAGTTATGTCTGATTTCTAAATGAGCCATGTTCACTTTCTTAAATGATTTTTCTAGGACTTAAAGGTGTTGTCCGAGTTATTTTTTTATTCTTTCTATGTTTCTAACTAGGCAAATGTAACAGCTTTCCAACTCACTTTATCTCCAGTGGCTGGTTTCTCAGATTTTACATGACCTGTGATGTCATCTTCTCTCCCTGCTCTGATAGATCTTTACACATGTCACTATGCTGGCCACGCCCCCCTGCACTGCCGGCTGCTGCTTATTGCTATCTCCCAGGATTCTTAACCCTTTCAGCTGCACAGACTCATGGCTGAAGTGTTTACTGTGTAGCTGCAGGCAGTGAGGAGACAAATGCTGGGCACAGGACCTGAAAGAGAAGTTCTGCAGAGCATTAGCAGTGTCATTATACAGCTAGGACTTGTAGTTCTACACATGCAACATGCTGCTGAGTCTCCCAGCAGGCAGTCATGTCACTCAGGGCAGCTCTTGTATTCACTCCCTTAGCAGTGTCATTATACAGCTGGGACTTGTAGTCCTACACATACAACATGCTGCAGAGTCTCCCAGCAGGCAGACATGTCACTCAGGGCAGCACTTGTATTCACTCCCTTAGCAGTGTCATTATACAGCTGGGACTTGTAGTCCTACACATACAACATGCTGCAGAGTCTCCCAGCAGGCAGACATGTCACTCAGGGCAGCTCTTGTATTCACTCCCTCAGCAGTGTCATTATACAGCTGGGACTTGTAGTCCTACACATACAACATGCTGCAGAGTCTCCCAGCAGGCAGACATGTCACTCAGGGCAGCACTTGTATTCACTCCCTTAGCAGTGTCATTATACAGCTGGGACTTGTAGTTCTACACATACAACATGCTGCTGAGTCTCCCAGCAGGCAGACATGTCACTCAGGGCAGTACTTGTATTCAATCCCGTAGCAGTGCAGGGGGAGGGGCAGAGATTGTTTTTATTGCAACAAAGGGCCAGAAGAGAACCAGGGAATTGAGGAAATAGATATTTTTTTGCCTAAAACTTGCTTAGCTTCGTTATATATCGCTGACCATCAGATTTACAGTGCTATATCTTTTTTTTTTTCCATATCTCGGACAACCCTTCCAAAGGCATTGTCCCACAAAAAATATTCTCCAGTTTTCAAACCAGCATCTGGATCTGTATACATTTGTAATTGCATATAATAAAAAATTTTGCATTAGCATTTAGCCACTGAGCTATTTAATAAAATGTATCTGTATAGTGCCACCTGCTCTTTGTTTTTATTCTTATTTCTATGTCCTGCTCACTGAGAAGGCCGCACATGCTCAGTTTCATCCTTCAACTGCCTCATGAGCTGTGGTAGGGAGAGCTGAGACACGCCTCCTGAGCTGTGATAGGGAGAGCTGAGACACGCCTCCTGAGCTGCAGCAGAAAAGACACTCCCCTTGAGCCACCAGCTTGATATAAATCTAGCAGAGCAATGTATGGGAAGATCTCTGGATCTATGTGATGTACAGGGCTGGTTCTTGTTGTCTTTTTTTTACATTAGTCATGGGATAACTCCTTTAAATATTAAAGGCCTAATCCCATAGTACTTGCAGCCCATTCCCTCTGCTGATCGGCATGGATCTTGGGATTGGACATCCATAATCAAGCATTGATGATTTATATATATAATATTAAAATGAAAACTTTTATGCAAAAAAAAACTACCAGACTATGTAAAAAATAACAAATATGTACTACTCACCCCCTGTGCCTCCGGTGCCCACTGCTTTCCACTTCCTGTCATGGCTGAACAGGCCGGAAATGCCAAGAAAAGCCCACTCAGTCAAACACTGGCTAAATCAGGGGGCTGCTAAGGCCAGTGATTGGTTGACTGATGCTTGGCTGAGCAGGACTTTCTTGTTGAACCGGCACAGGAAATGGAGTGAAGTGTGACCCAGGCTGAGGTGGGACATTTACTTCCAATGAGTAAATAGACTGCACCAAATAAATAGACTGCAAAGATTTCAATGAAAAATATATGGTAGGAATTCTCAAATCAGACAGCATAATAACCCCCGTCACTAGCTGCAGGATGTTCCTGACTCTCTTTCATTATTTGCAGTCTCCTCCCTACAGGTACAGATGCAGAGTGATCAATAGCACCGGCACTGGGAGAGATCAAGTGATCTTCTGTTTCCCTTCAAGAGCCCCTGAATGACTGACATAGCATAGTGCGTTCCTCCCAGGTACAGGAGCTAGAAGGTTAAGGAAATTATTCAGTTCCTCATATATTGCGAAGTTTACTGCAGTTCCTCTGGTCCTCAAGACAAGCAAGAAGATTGTTTGGCACTTCATAATAACCTGCTGGAAAAAAATCTGTTACGCACCTTTGTATTTGGCTCAGTTGGAAAGTCTGCATTTCACTTACATGTATTGAATACAGATTTCGTTTGTTCTGCTTTATCTATTTTAAGACTCTGAACAGAGATTTACCTCGGAAAAAAACCTGTACAATTTGCTTCAGGCTATGGACATGAGTCTTCTGATATTTTTAATGTTTTCATGCCTCTCAAAGGATGCCTGTCTCTTATAGGGTAGACAATTTATTGTTTCTTGATTTCACATAGGGACTGCCATCCTTTCTCTGATGAAAGCTATAGTTTCCTCCACCCAATGGGGTCAGTACATTCAGCTAAGCACAGGTGCATGTAAGCAAAACTAGGGGTGGATTTATTATTGTAGGGGTATTTCAGGTTAGTTTTTGGATTGGAGTTGCTGTGTGCACCTACACCAAATTGATAAAAATGGTGCACAGTAATAAAAAATTTGCTGCAATGTGATTTTGCCTATTTTAGTGAAAGTACCCGTAGGGTATGCCTGGCATGGAGTTTTTAAAAAGTTTCACTTTATAAATGAGTCACATAAGTAATGTACTCTGAAATTCTGGCAAAATTTTCACTCCAAGGGGTAGATTTACCAAAGACCGGCGCTTCGAAATCTCCTACACTATCGGAGGATGCGACTAATTTATGATGAGGTGCAGCCCATCCTCCGGCAGTCTGTGCGACTGAATGAAAACTTTGACAGTGCAGAACTGCTGTAGATTTCTGTCTTCTTTTGCTTGCTGTACCCACACCCTCACCACTCTCACCATGCCCCTCACCAGGGTGGTGTAAAAGCACCATTGCAACTAAATTTGTCTCAAGTGGCATTTTAAAAAAAATAATACAAATGTGGTTTATGACTTTTTTACGTGAGAAAACTTACACAGGGAGATGATAAATTTGCCCCAAAATCTGTAGGTGGCTCTGTGACAAGTTTATTAAGTGTGACTTCTGAAAAATGTACAACACTGTGCCAGGCGTCCCCCAGGGGAACTTTTATTAGAAAAGGTGCAAGAGGAAAGCAGTTTAACATATGATAAATTTTGTTGTAACCTAACCATAAACCAATGATAACAAAGATAATAACTGTTTGTAATGGGTTGATTATATCCATCGCATTGAGGAAAGGATGTGACCTGCATTAATATAATTGCAAACACAATAACTAAATGATTATCTTGAAAAAAAAAGACCCAATTAAGTAAACTACAAGATGTTTTATCAGCTATGGGAGTTACTTAAACGACTCCTATCTCAAAAAGATAATTTAGACAATTAACATATATACACATAATTAAAATATATACATGGATAAATTGGAAGTTGGGCAAAAACTATAGAGAAATGTGATACAAACTCAACTTTCAACAGATGGAAACTAGAGATGAGCTAATTTTTTAAAAATTTGATTCGCGGGTTTGACGAATTTTTGGTGAAAAATTCGCTTTGATCCGAATTAATTTGTGGTGAATTACATAAAAAAACTGATATTTCCGGGCTGCAGAGAGCCTATATGCAGTAACGCGCGTAGGGAGTCTGCTATGGTAGTGAAATAATACTTTGAGTCAGTATGACATGCAGATGACAGGCGTCGCTCTTAAAATCACTGCATACTTCACTTATTTGGGCAGTCACGGGGCCAAAACTGACCAAATAACTGAAGTATCAACTCAGCCTTACAGGTCGATGTTAGCATCAAGAAAAAGCACAGTCCTTTTCCACATTCGTCAGCTGATTCCACATAAATGTCTACAGAAACTGGTCTATTAAACACTTACACAAGTAGAGCCCCACTGACAGAGTGGAGAGGGTGTCAACAGTAATGTAACGGTCACGTCCACACACACACACAGGGGGAAGGATAGTGACCACTGCGCTCCACCCTCACCCCTGGCCCTGCCTACTTGCCTCACAAGTCCTGATGACAGGGGACAACTGGACGACAGTCCCTTAGGATATGTGCAGGGAAGACAGACAAGACAAAATATGGAACGTGAATGGACCGGGTCAGAACCAAGAGAGCTACACAGTACAAAGGGTTAAGCAAAGAATGGTCAGAAGAAGCCGGGGTCAAATACCAGGAGAGTAGAGAAGTACCCGAGGAGTCCGCAAAGAGTAGTCAGGTGGGAGCCGAGGTCACAATACCAGGAGGGATGCGCAGTACAGGAGGAGCAGGCAAAGGATCGTCAGGGAACAGGATCAGGTGAATATTCAGTAGTCCAACAAATAGCCAGGAACCTAGAATTAACAGGCAACCTGTGGCCAGCAGGCTGCCTGTATTTATAGTGGGGTCTGAGGGTCATGTGACGTGGCCAGCGTCACATGACCGACAGACAGACAAGTCGAGCACCGAATGATCAGTTCGGCGCTCACGGCAGACCTAGGAGCAGGGAGCTCCCAGCTAATAAAGTCGCCCTGGGAACGAGGCCAAACACAGATCCTCGCTCCCGAAGCTAAGCAGCAGGTCTGCGGTTGATGGGAGACGGAGTGCGCCTTTGGCACCCCGTGACAGTACCCCCCTTTTACGAGGGGCCACCAGACCCAAGACTTCAGGCGATGGCATTTCAGGGTGTTTTAAATAAAATTTTCGAACAAGTCTAGGAGCATGAACCTCCCTGGCGGGTACCCAAGATCTCTCTTCGGGTCCATACCCCTTCCAGTGAATCAGGTAATGTAAGGAATTACACACTCTCCTGACATCCACTATCTTAGACACCACATACTCGACAGCATCACTAACAAGAACCGGCGGAGGCGAGGCTTTCAACAGTACAACAGGTTCAAAATACTTTTTAAGTAGAGATTTATAAAATACATTATGAATGTGGAACGACTCGGGCAGCTCCAACTTAAATGATACCGGATTAATCACCTCCGTGATCTTATACGGTCCAATAAAACGAAGAGCAAATTTTCTAGAAGCTACCTTGAGAGATAGATTCTTGGAGGACAACCATACTTTATCCCCAACCTGAAATTTCACCCCCTTGGAACGTCTATCGGCCTTGAGTTTTTGAGAACCCGGGCCCAAACTGTGCACAGGTATAGAGGAGGAGATGGATGACCCAAAATGAAAACGGGGATGAAAACCATGGTTACAAAAGAAAGGGGAGACCCCAGCAGAAGAATTGACACGGTTATTCAAAGAAAATTCAGACAACGGAAGGAATTTGACCCATAATTGCTGGTCATCAGCAACATACAACCTCAAGAATTGTTCCACAGACTGATTAAGGCATTCAGTCTGCCCATTACTCTCAGGATGGTAGGCGGAAGAAAAAGACAAAGAAATTTTCCATCTTTGACAGAAGGCCCTCCAGAATTTGGACACAAACTGCACACCCCTGTCAGAAGCAATATTTTCCAGGATGCCATGTAAACTAACAATCTCTCTCACAAAAATAGACACCAGGGTTTTTGCATTCGGAAGTTTAGACACGGGAATTAAATGAACCATCTTGATAAACCTATCGACCACTACCCAAACCACAGTCTTACCCTCCGCCAGCGATAGGTCAGTTATAAAGTCCATGGAGATATGGGACCAGGGTCTACTGGGAATGGGTAGGGGTCGAAGGTTACCAGCAGGGCGAGTCCTAGGTGTCTTAGACCTGGCACAAACCTCACAGGCTGACACGTGGGACTTGACATCCCTGGTCAGAGTGGGCCACCAATAAGATCTAGAAACCAGATCCTTAGTGCCCTCAACACCCAGATGTCCACAAAAAGCAGAATCATGACACTCACCCAACAGCTAGAGACGAAATTGTACGGGAACAAACAACTTATCTGTTGGGGTGGATGCCGGTGCCAGATGTTGTTCAGCCTTAATGCGAGCCGAGATATCCTGGGTTAGAGCTGCTAAGAAGATGTTTGCTGGTAGGATGGATTCAGGTGGTGCCTCAGTGGGTTGAAAAGCATGGAAGCTCCGAGATAATGCATCTGCCTTCACATTTTTACTTCCTGGCTTGAACGTAATGGGGAAATCAAAACGGGTAAAAAACACAGCCCATCGGGCTTGCCGGGGATTCAACCTCTTAGCACACTCGAGAAACATTAGGTTTTTATGGTCAGTGACAACAGTTACCCGATGCCTTGCCCCCTCCAAAAAATGCCTCCACTCCTCAAATGCCCATTTAATAGCCAGCAGCTCCCTATTCCCCATGTCGTAGTTTCTCTCCGTGGGAGAGAATTTCCTGGAGAAGATAGCACATGGTCTTAGGTTAGTGAGGCTAGCAGGACCTTGTGAAAGGACTGCTCCTGCGCTGTCCTTGGACGCACCCACCTCTACAATAAAGGGTCTGTCCTGATCAAGCTGGATCAGAATGGGAGCGCTACTAAATGCCTTTTTTAATGTTTCAAATGAAGAAATGGCCTTGGTAGACCAATTCTCCAAATCCGCCCCTTTCTTACTAAGGTCGGTCAATGGTTTAGCAATTACAGAAAAATTAATGATAAATTTACGATAGTAATTAGCGAAACCCAAAAACCGTTGTAAGGCCTTTAAGGATGAAGGCCTTTCCCATTCCTTAATTGCCAAAACCTTAACAGGGTCCATATTAAAGACGTGAGGAGTCAGAACATGCCCTAGAAACAGTATCTCCTGTACACCAAAGACACATTTCTCTTGCTTAGCGGATAGCTGATTCTCCCTCAACACCTCTAATACTTGTTTGACATGAGACACATGAGATTCGAAATCAGGAGAGAATATAAAAATGTCGTCAAGATAGACAAAAATAAATTTACTTAAGAACTCCCTAATAATATCATTCATTAAGTTTTGGAACACAGCTCGGGCATTGCTGAGTCCAGAAGGCATCACCTGATATTCAAAGTGTCCTATCGGAGTATGGAACGCTGTCTTCCATTCGTCTCCCTCTTTGATTCGGATTAGATTGTATGCCCCTTTCAGGTCAATCTTGGAAAACTAGGTTGCCCCCAGAACCTGGTTAAATAAATCCGGAATCAATGGGAGAGAGTATCCATTTTGGACAGGGATTTTATTTAATCTCCGGTAATCAATACAAGGCCTAAGACCACCATCCTTCTTCTTAACAAAGAAAAACCCTGCTCCCATAGGAGAGACTGAAGGTCTAATATGACCTTTAGCAAGGCTCTCCTTAATATAATCTTCCATAACCTTGTGTTCGGGCTTAGAAAGATTATAAATTTGCCCTTTAGGAAATTTGGCACCCTCTATTAGCTCTATGGCGCAATCATAAGGTCTATGGGGGGGTAGAACCTCTGGAGTAGGGGATGAGAATACATCAGAATATTCCTTAATAACTGAGGGTAATGTATTAGACCTTACTGAAACCCCAGCCTGGACCACGGATAAGCATGAGTCACACTTAGGTCCCCATTTCACCAACTCTCCTTTGGACCAATCTATTGTGGGGTTATGTAAACGGAGCCAAGGCAACCCTAGTACCACCTCAACCGGTAGGTTCTCCAGGACTAAAAGAGAACATCTCTCAGAGTGGCACACACCCATGGTTAGAGAAATTTCAGAGGTACATGACCTCACCGTACCACCAATCAGGGGAGTAGCATCAATAGCCATGACATGGATAGGTGTAGGTAAAGCAAACATTGGAATACCCAATTTACTAGCATATTCAAAGTCAATAAAGCTGGCCGCTGAACCAGAATCAATAAAGGCCTTACCCGGCCACTTGTTAACCCACAGAGAAATTGTTATGGGTACCAAAAGCTTACACTTAGAAAAATCAGGGTGTACCTGGTCTTTAGGTTGTCTTGCCTTAGGAGACTTGTCAGAGAGGACCCTCTTAGGACACTTGTTGATCCAATGGTCAGGATCTCCACAGTAAAAAAACTTAAACAGTGAAGTGCGTATATATTTTTCTTGTAGTACTGAAACACGCCCCCCCCGCTTTCACCAGAAATAACTGCAACAGTGCAGTGCGTGCATATTTTTCTTTTTTTACTGTAATACGCCTCTATACGCTTTTAACAGAAATAATTGCAGAAGTGAACTGAGAATAATTTTTTCTTGTTGGACTGAAATAGGCCACTATACGCTTTGACCAGAAAAAACTTAAAGAGTGAAGTGCGCATATATTTTTCTTGTAGTACTGAAGTACACCCCTATACACTTTCAACAGAAATAACGGGAACAGTGCAGTGCGTATATATATATTTTTATTTTTTTACTGAAATACGCCCTTATATGCTTTAACCAGAAATAACTGCAGAAGTGAAATGAGTATATAGTTTTATTGTAGTACTGATATAAGATACTAAAGATACTAAGATATAAGCCGCTAAAGGCTTTTCAACATAGCACTTGCAGCTCAATAACAAATAGCTGGAATGACAGAGCTGTCTAATGGCTATTTGGATCCCCAAATAATCTTTCCCTGCACTTGTAAATCACTTTCCTATCAATGTCCCTAGCGCCTTCTGACGTCTCTCGGTGCACTAAGATGCTCTGAAATGATTCCTCCCTATCCTTTCCCTGCACTTATAAATCGTTTTTTCTTTTTTTTTTTTTTTCACAATCAGGTTTTTCCAATTGCTGTTCCCAGCGCCCTTACATGTCTGTCCCTACACTCTAAACGCTGGAAAATGCCTGACTCTAAGATGGCCACCGTATTTATAGGACTGTGACATCACAGGGCTGGCTGGCGATTGGCTGCATGCAGGCATGTCAATCTGGGTGATCCCGCCTTCCCAGAGTTCCTTGCCCCATGTCCTCAGTCCTCACACGTGTAGCTGCCATTTTATGAAAAATGTGATTCGTTACCACGAAGTGCGAGGAAATTCTCATTCGTTGCAAATCAAATTTTTCCTGAAATTCTAAACGAATTCCACTTCATCAGCTTCGATTCACTCATCTCTAATTCCAACATTCTTATGATCATGGAGGCAATGGCGAATTACAGTAGGGCATTTTGGGTGGCTACCAAACTCCTACGGGGCCCATTATTCCCCTTAAACACACATCAATGTTCATGGATGTCTCTATTGTGCCCGGGATGTTTTACCCACTTTCTCTCATTGTAATACTAGGCCTAAAGCCTATGAGGACATAGATTGGCACAATGACATCATCGCAAACTCTTGTGCCAGGATGCAGCCAAGTCAGTTCGCAGGCAGAAAAAGGCCTTTGTTTTGTATTGCAGACGGCTGGATTGAGGTGATTATTTAAATTTTTTATTTTTTATTTTGTCACTACTACTGGGGGCACTATAACTAATGGGGCACTACAAGGGGGCATTTTAAATATTGGAGGCTTGAAGGGTGAAATTATAGCTACTGAGGGCACTACAGGGGAGGCATTATGAATATTAGGGGCATTACTGGGGGGGGGAATTATAATTACTGGAGCAACTCATTCCTGAAGGCACTGTAGGGGTGTAGTGTAACTATTGAGGTCGCTACAGTGAGAATGTTTTCTGCTGGGGCCATTATTACTACTGTAATCACTATAGAGCGGCCTTATTAGTACTTGGGAGATCCTATAGGAATGCTTCATAGAAGGTCTTTATTACTATTAGGGCACTGTAGGGGAGGCTTTATTACTACTGAGGGCACTGTAGAGTGTTTTTTTTTTATTCATTACTGAGGGCACCATGGGTGTATTATTACTAATGGGTAGACTGTGGGGGTCATTATTACTGGACACAATATACAGGGCTATACTATTAATGGGAGCACTCTTGGGAGAATTATCACTATTGAGGACAATGTAGAAAGACGATTACTAATTAGTGGGACTTTCGGGAGCATTATTACCATGGGGGGCTATCTGTATGGTACTATTATTTCTGCAGTGTTCATTTAAATATGTCTTTAGCACTAGTGGGGGGTATACTGTGCAGTGCAGTTTTATTTTATTCATGAGACCCAAGCTTGAGGACCAGTCCAGAGCCTTTGGGGCTACTTAATCCTCCACTGGTGAGAGGGGTTGGCCAGTGTGTGCAACAGTTTCACAGTAGCATTGCTATTGCTCTTTGTGGTCCAGTCAACTCCACTGTTCCTTCCTTGCTATCTGGAACCTGCTACTTCATTGCTATACTCAGCACTTGCTGCTAAGGGTTCATGCACACGAACGTATTTTCTTTCCGCTTTTGTTCTGTTTTTTTGCGGACCGTATTTGGAAACATTCACTTCAATAGGTCTGCAAAAACAACAGAAGATACTCCGTGTGCATTCCATTTCTGTATTTCCGTTCCGCAAAAAAGTAGTGCATATCCTATTATTGTCCGCAAATCACGATCCGAGGCCCCATTCAAGTTAATGGATCCGCAAAAAATACCAAACGCACAGGAACACATCCGTATGTCATCTGTATTTTGCGGATCCATACTGTAGAAATGCTATGCCCAGCGCATATTGCTCATGTGTTTGGTGATTAATAAGTTACTGTTTACATTTCCAATCCGCCAAAAAACGATCGAATATGGAAACCATACGGATATGTTTTGTGGAATAACGGAACGGAAGAGGAATTAAATCAGAGAAAAAAACTCAGATACAGAACAACGGATCCTTGAAAAACGGACCGCAAAACAACGGTCTTGTGCCTGAGCCCTAAGCATGAGTTATCTTCTAGTTTTCTGAACTGTTCTGTGCAGGTTAAAGGGAATCTGTCACTAGCATATTAGCAAAACAATAATTTAATGAGTCCATGTGTAATAAAGTACCTTATTTCCATATGTCTTGTTCTTTTTATTCTGTGTCTTGTCATTTCTTAAAAAAAACGCTTTTTATGATATTCAAATGAAGCTGTAAGGAGCCCAGAGGGGCGTTATTCTTTGTCCACGGTGCCCAGGAACGCCCCTCTGAAGTGCCGTGCCCGCCTAAATTTGAAAACTAAGAACTCCTCCAAGATTGCTTAAATCGCCTCCCAGAGGCGAGGCTAAGTGCTCACCCCCTCCAGCTCTGCGCTCTGCGGCAAACACCCCCGATCCTCCTCTCGCCTGCATCCGAAATCCCGCGCAGTCGCAGTGCCGGCGATTGCCTGCACGATGATAAGACGACTGAGGGCAACCGCGTCACTGGGCATGCGCCGATCCCAGTGACGTGTTCGCTGTTTCCTCAGCCAGCTGGAAGCTGAAGGGGCTGTCCCGACGTCAACCAGAGGATTTGAGGCTACTTTCACACCTGCGTTTGGGTGTCCGCTTGTGAGCTCCGTTTGAAGGGGCTCACAAGCGGCCCCGAACGCAGCCGTCCGGCCCCAATGCATTCTCAGTGGAGGCAGATCCGCTCAGAATGCATCAGTCTGGCAGCGTTCAGCCTCCGCTCCGCTCAGTGAGCGGACACCTGAACGCTGCTTGCAGCGTTCGGGTATCCGCCTGGCCGTGCGGAGGCGAGCGGATCCGTCCAGACTTATAATGGAAGTCAATGGGGACGGATCCGCTTGAAGATGACACTATATGGCTCAATCTTCAAGCGGATCCGTTCCCCATTGACTTTCAATGTAAAGTCTGGACTTTCACACTTAGAAATTTTTCTAAGTTATAATGCAGACGGATCCGTTCTGAACGGATGCAAACGTCTGCATTATAGGAGCGGATCCGTCTGATGAAACATCAGACGGACCCGCTCCGAACGGCAGTGTGAAAGTAGCCTGAGTCTGTATAGGTAGAAATGGAAAAAATGTTTTTAATAACTACCACTATACACCAACGTATATTTATTGTCCTACACTAGTTACATATCAATATAATATATGGCCATATGATCCTATACGCCCCCCCCACACACACACAAATAAAACCCTCAAACATATATGATATAAATAGCTCCCACATCTTTTTATATTATATATGGTTGAGGGTTGAAATAATGTGCTAAAACATGTGAAACCCCCCCCCCCCCCATAAATCGACGACACTGCGCATGCGCGGGATTTTGGATGTGGGCGAGAGGAGGATCGGGAATGTTTGCTGCAGAGCGCAGCGCTGGGGGGGGGGGGGAGCACTTAGCCTCGCCTCTGGGAGGCGATTTAGGCGATCTTGGAGGAGTTCTTAGTTTTAAAATTTAGGCGGGCACGGCACTTCAGAGGGGCGTTCCTGGGCACCGTGGACAAAGAATAACGCCCCTCTGGGCTCCTTACAGCTTCATTTGAATATCATAAAAAGCGTTTTTTTTAAGAAATGACAAGACACAGAATAAAAAGAACAAGACATATGGAAATAAGGTACTTTATTACACATGGATTTCTAAAAAAAAATTTTTGCTATTATGCTAGTGACAGATTCCCTTTAATTACTAATTGAGTAATCCAGGCCTAGCTGCATAATCCAGCTTTCCCTGGAATCTTAGCGAGTTTATGAGATTTCTATCTTTTTGTGTTAGTTTATCCTGCGGATATCCTGTGATTTCAACCTTGATATTACTCCTAATGACTTTTTCTGGATTTAAACTTGTCTGACAGGACTGATAACCTGATTCATGGACTCTTTACTGGATTTGCCTCTATTTTGCCCTCTGCTACTAGTTGTTCTACACTGGTTCTGACTTGGCTAATTGACCGGGGAAAACTCTACTGTCCCTGATTACTACATACTTTCTTCACCTTGAACTGTATGTATCTGTCTTCTGCTCTGTCACTCAGTGATGGCCAGCAAACAGCGGGTCCGCAATATGCAGGCACTGGCCGTTTGCTCCCCGCTCACTTAAATGGGTCCACAATCTGGAGCTTCGGTGAGGAACGGAGGCACAGAACCCCATGGAAGCATGTTCGATTTTTTGTTCTAACATGTTCTACTTTTTGCGGTGCGGACGGATCATGGACCCATTCACGTTGTCCGTGCATTGGGGGCCGCACGACGGCCGTGTGCATGAGGCCTTATAGCAAGCTTTGGTGAAAATCTGTTGAAACTCTTGGATTCTACTAACCAGAGTAACCTGTGCAAAGTGTGACCATGGAAGCATTTTTAGTGCATGAGTGTATTACAAAATAAGCCCATATTAAATGCATTTTCCATCTAAGCAAGTAATAGCATATAGCTAAAATTTATCATTATTTTCTGACTGGTTGGGCCGTTGTGGGTCCGTTCCGTGCATTGGGTCACAATGCATGGGCAACGTCCGTGCGGCGGCCGGGACGGATCAAGACCCATTCAACTTGAATGGGTCCGTGATCGGTCCGCGCCGCAAAAAATAGAACAAGTTATTTATTTTTTATGTGTGGAGACATGGACAAAAGCACCAAGTGAATGGGTCCACATTCATGATGCGGAGTGCACACGGGCCGGAGCCTGTGTATTGCGGACCTGCCGTATGTGGGCCGCAATACGGACACACACATCGGCCGTGTGCAAGAGGCCTAAGGCTGATCACATATATTTTCCCTTTCAGATGCCGTGGTCAAATGTGACCATGGCATCAAAGCAGTCTGCAAGTGGAAGCCGCGCGCTTCCACTCCGGTAACATTGTTCCCTGGCTGAGATTGGGTAACCTGTTATGCTTTACTAATAGACTGAAGCCTCAAGAAAGCTTCAGAGTCTATTAGAGGAATATACCAATACAGGCGCAATAATGGCTATATAGCCATCAATGAACACAGTGGGCAATCTAATGGGGTCAGAATATAGTGATATTTTTTTTCCCTCAAAAGTAAAGTTATATAAGTGTGGTATCAGTATAACCGTACTGACCTGGAGAATGAAGATAACAGGTCCATTTTACTGAATAGTGTACGGTGTAAAAAAATAAAAATGAAAACCTTTGTCAGAATAGCTTTTTTTCCCAAATTCTGCCCCATTTGGAATTCTTTTCCGCTTCCCTCTACATTATATGCAACTGTAAACAGCACAATTAGAAAGTAAAACTTGTCCTGCAAAAAATAATCCCTCATAAGGCTATGTGAATGGAAAAATAAAAAAGTTAGGACTATGGGAAGGCTGGGAGTGAAAAATGAAAACACAAAAATGGAAAATCTCAGGGTCCTCTAAGGGTTAAGAAGCCTAAAAAGTACATCAAAATCCATGTCAAGATCTGCACCAAGCACCACTTCCAACACGGCTTGTCTCACTTCAGCAATTGGCAGTTATCATGTAGAGGAAGGTAATACAAGGCACTTACTGATGTATTGTGATTATCCATATTGCCTCCTTTGTTGGCTTGATTCAATTTTTCTATCACATTATACACTGCTCGTTTCCATGGTTATGACCACCCTGCTATCCAGCAACAGTGGTCATGCTTGCACACTATAGGAAAAAAAGCTGTCCTAGGTGCACTCCTGTCGTTTCGGCTACCAGAGAGGGCAGAGCTTTTTCCTATAGTGTCCAAGCAGGTCCACTGCTGCTGGATTGCAGGATAGTCATAACCCCTGGATATGAGCAGTATATAATGTGAATAAAGCCAGCAAAGGAAGCAATATGGACAATCACAATGCATTAGTAAGTGCCTTGTATTAACTTTCTCTACATGATAGTGAAAAAGGGACAACCCTTGAAGTGAGACAACCCATTTAATGAGGTTCTATTGGAAGGAGTGTTTGGCCTCTTAATGTTTGATGATAAATACCATAAATACCGTAGGACAACCCCTTTAAAAAAAGGCAACTTGGAAAACTCATGAACTTTTAATGCAGATTTTGCACCCTCTTTTTCAGCTAATACAACTGTGTGAACATACCATAAAATTAATAGAATACTATGAACTACATATACCAACATCAATATACAGACCCGATTATTCCCCTGTATAAACAGATATTAATTCAATGTTTGCATTGTGCTTTACCTTCTAAACATTTTCTAGAAGAACAATCTGATACTTATCTTTACACCCTTTTTGTACATTGTATATAAGTATAGTCATGTTCACCTTGGCACTTGTCCCCATTCCCCATCAGAGGCTATTTAAATTCTCTTTGCATTTTGGGATGAAATATTCTGCAAACTACTAACTTTTATAATAAGAATAAATCATTTACAGCCTCCGTAGCTGGCGGTGAAGCTTTTATTACGTCGCTTAACAGTTTTGTGTAAATAAATTTAATAGGCTTGTGATACCATAGAGTGCACAGTGCAGCGAGACATCGTAAATACAAGATGGGTTATGATAGAAACAGGCGTTTCCCTCCCCTTCTTGTCCCTTGCACAGAAATAATGATGTTATGCGCAGCACCTAACACTTAACTCCTTCCACGCACCAGAGTCCTGTGCAATGTGCCCTTTTAATCAGTTTGTATAAACTATACCTAGAAATGATCACAGACCAGCATAATGAATTCACACAATGACATAATACTAAAATGTAAAGGTTTCTGCCAGGGGCGTAGCTAAAGGCTCATGGGCCCTGCTGCAAGAGTTCAGCTTGGGCCCCCTTCCCTTAGTGCTTTGTGTTCAGGGGCAGGGAAGCACATAGCCTTCGTGCTGCTTGAGGCAAAAATTTTAATGGCACCCCCCAACCCATGCCAAATTCTTGACCTAACCCCTTCCCTCCAACCAGAGGTGTAACTTGACCAGCCTGCACTTTCTATACTACCGGTGTTTTCTTATGCGACACAAGGGTCTTTGGGCCCCCTCAGGCTCCTGGGCCCGGTAGCGATTGCTACCTATTCACCCCCCTATAGCTACGCTCCTGCTGTCTGGTATTACATAAATAAAGCTAAATATTTACATAATTGAATATCTTTTCAACTTTCCAATATACTTTATATTCCAATTCATCACCATTTTCAAGATATTAGTTTGCTGTCAGTGAATGAGAACAATTCTGCAAAATGGTATATAGCTAGCTAGCTGTATTCATTCTAATTAGGTGATCGGAGCTCCGAGGGCCTAGCCCCTCGGAGCACTGCTTCACCTCCTCCTCTCCCCTGTCGTCACTCCTGCTCTTGGCTTGATTGACACAACCAGGTCTTCTCACTAGTGATGAGCGGCATAGGCAACATTTGTTTTCGTGATATTTCGTGAATTTTTTGCATAATATTCGCAATAAATTTACGAATTCTAGAATTCGTGATCTCCAGTCATTATTTTTGCGATTGCACAAATCGGCACTAATGATGTGCATATTTTTTGCGCAATACACGCAACTTCACATTTTATCAGCTCTGAGTAGATATTACTGATTGGTGCACTAAGTATTGTTGTGACATCACAGCACTATGTCTGTAGCATGTATGTATGGACAGCAGAGAAACAGTAATTCCTATCACACTACCTAACACCCTGCACTGGAAACTATCAGCTACACTATATCACTATCTAACCTACACTGACTATCTCCCACTAACTATCTGTATTATATATATATGAACTAACTAACTAACTATCTAATGTAATTGGATAAGGAATAGGATCCAGATGAAAGCACAGAGCACAGCAATGTCACTGCTCTCTCTCTCAGAACTGCAAAAAACTGCAGAAAATGGCTGCTGGGGAGGTTCTTATATAGTAAAGGGGTTTGCAACTTTCCTATTGGTTGCTAGGGATGTTGCTAAGCTCTGACAAAGATATTGCAGCATTCTCATTGGCCCACAAGCAAGAAGGGAGGTTACTGATGAAAAAAAAATCTTTAATATTCGCGATTACGAATATATAGCACTATATTCTACATCTTCGCGAATTCTCAAAGTGCCGATATACGCGATAAAAATTTGCGATTAGAATATTCGCGATCAACACTACTCTTCACTGTTCAGATACCTGAAATCTTGTGCTTGTGTCAGCGAGACTCCATTGGCGCATGCAGTGCTCAACTCAGGAAGCTCTCCCAAATGTGCAAGTGCTAATGACAGCACTGGAGTTTGTGCTGTGTGGATCTGCACTGCGCAAGCGCAGATTATGTCACTCCCCTCCCCGAAAAGAAGATACTCAGCTTGCAATTTTCTGCAGTGGTAGATAAGGTTTTTAAAGTTCCGTTCACACAAAGAGGGCAGAGTAAAACTGGAGGATTTGTCACGAGTGTTGAGCGAGCATGCTTGGCCGAACACCAGTGTGTGCTCGAGCGCGATGCTCGAGTAAGTGTATTTAAATCTAATTTAGCCTCTATTTCTATGCAGAAGATAGCTGCACAGTGAGGGAATCCCTCAGTGTGAGTCTGCTGCTTAGGAGTCCCTGCTCTGACTCTATATATAGCTATGTCCATATATGGAGTCAGTGGTTGGGGACACCCCAGTGTATTCAAATCTAATTTAGCCTGTATTTCAGAAAAGTTTCTGCCAGGATTTGAACTCACAACTTTCTGCATTAGAGGCAAGGCACTTAACCACTCAGCTATAATAGCTGCATAGCCAGTTACTTTAATAAAAACAAAAATAAATTAGACTCCTACTGTAGTACTGTACTTTTACTGAGACCCATACAGTAGAAGTCTCATATTTTTATTTTTATTTTTTCAAAGTGACTGACTATTCAGCTATATAATGTAGAGGTTAAAGTTCTGAGCTGTGATACAGAATCTGTGAGTTCAAATCCCATCACAAACATTTTCAGAAATAGAGGTTGAATTAAATTAATATATTGTTTTTAGTAATTGTAAAAAATGTATGGCACAAAATAAATGTGTAATTACTAAATATATATATATATATATATATATATAAAAAAAAAATATATATATATATATATATATATATATTTAGTAATTACACATTTATTTTGTGCCACACATTTTTTACAATTACAAAAAAAAATAATAATATATATAAATCTATATAGCTGCATGGCCAGTCACCAAAAAAATAAAATATGAGACATCTACTGTAGAGTTCTCAGTAGAAGTACAGTAGACGTCTCAGGCTGCTCTGCCTTTTTAATTGTTACTCTTCCCCCAGCCTCTTCCTTTGCCTGCCCTCCTATTCCCTTGTATCATCCCTAGGTCCAGCCGAGATCCCGCGCCTGCGCACTGCTTCGTCGGCTGGCACATGTGCTTTAGTTGAATTGATGCCATATCCAAAATGGGCATTGCAGTGTGCATGCCCCGGCCCGGCGAAGCAGTGCGCAGGCGCGGGATCTCGGCCGGACCTAGGAATGATACAAGGGAATAGGAGGGTGGGCAAAGGAAGAGGCTGGGGGAAGAGTAACGATTTAAAAGGCAGAGCAGCCTGGGCACCTACACACTGAACGCCGCCCCTGGGCACTTGCGAGTGCTCATTTGCATATGTAATGAACGTCGTTTTTCCTGCTTCTGGACGTCTAAAGAAAATAACAAAGGTACCATTAGAATCCTGTATAGGTGTGCTACAGCGCCATGTAAGTGCTGTATATGGTCATATAGTTGTGACAGACTCCCTTTAAGTGCCTTGCCTCTAATAAAGAAGGTCATGAGTTAGAATCCTGGCAGAAACTTTCTGAAATACAGCTGAATTAGATTTAAATACACTGGGGTGTCCCCAAACACTGACTCCATATATGGACATAGCTATATATGGAGTCAGAGCAGGGACTCCTAAGCCGTACTAGAGTCCTCACACTCTCCCCTCTTCAGAGCAGGGGGTGTCTGGGGTTCTCCAATTGACTTCCATTGTGCTTGGTAGAACACCTGAGCATCGCAAAGTGTTCTACTCGAGCACTTTGGTGCTCAATCAACACTACTTGTCACCTCCTCTGAGACATGTATATTTTAGTAACTAATTGCATTTCCCATGCAATGCTATCCTTGTGACACTGTGCTGTGTCAATCCTTTAGTATTCCTGTTAGAAGTTTATGAATAAATTACCAGCAGTCTGCTGTAAAGGTCAGTCTGGTGGTGTCCGTGCGCACCCGATTGAGTAAGAATCCCCTTTTCCTCACCCAGAAGGAATGTTTATTTTTTTGTAGACTTCTGGAAATTCCGTAATTTATTTATTATACTCTCTTATATAGTACTGACATATTCCGCAGCCCTTTACAGACATTACCATTGCTTGCTGTCCCCAATGGAGCTCACAATCTCAGTATGTCTTTGGAGTATAGGAGAAAACCGGAGGAAACCCACGCAAACATGGGGAAAACATACAATCTCCATGCAGATCTTGTCCTTGGTCAGATTTGAAGCTACGACCATAGTGCTGCAGGCAGTGTCGGACTGGGGTGCCTAGGGCCCACCAGTAAAATTTATTTTGGGGGCACACCGTACAGATATATTCAAATAAAGGTGTTTGTTTAGTTTGGCTGTCTACTTATCTGTAATTTTAGCGCGCAGTGTTGCATTGTGTTATATATATTTGTGTTTTGTACAGCTGGTCTGTACATAATCCAGCATAGCAGGATACGGGACTGCTAGAACACTGCTGAAATTTTCATGTGGTGAAGCGCCAGTTGAGAATATTGTATATATTCAAATATTACCTGCTCATACAGCAGCAAGATGCTACCAGATGACTGAATATGGGGGTCCCTGCAGCAACCTTGAGAAGGTAGGTCCTGGGGACAGGAGGACACTGGCAGCTTTCCTCTATACCTAGAAGTCATCTCAGCTCTGATCGTGTCTATAATAATAAACTGCAGAGTTTCTTTAATAATCTATCAGTTTTTTTAATATGAACATAGGCTGGTGGAGGTGCTGTATATTGAATATATGTATGTAGTGCAGTAAGTCTACTATGTTATGTGCCACTTGTGCAGGGGTTGGGAGACTAGGGGCCCACCTTGCTCAGGAGGCCAACGGGGGATTCCCCTGTACCCCTGTGCACCAGTACGAGCCAGTGCTAACCACTGAGCAACCATTTATAAACCTCTAGGAAAAAAAGAGGAATGGCATAACACAGAGTCATAAGAATAGATGCTCCAGAATTGTTATGACATGAGGAATAAAAGTAGTTACTAAATCAGACATGTCAGGAGATGAGACAGGTCCTCTTTAGTAATTTCTTCTTCCGTGTGTTTATCTCCTTGTTTTCTTGTGTCTTATTGCCTGTTCCCATCTCTATTGCTCCAGTTGTCCTAGTTCTCACTTTACACCATCTCATACTAATTTTAGCACATTTTCTACAGTCTAGCCTGAGAGACTCAATATTTCTATTAGCAGGGTTTAAATAGTTTAACCGTAGAAAAATATAAAACAAGTGCTGTTAATATGACCTGGTGTTTAGCACTTAATGCAGTTAAATTATAACCAATTATTTTCCTTCTCTCAGGGAACAAAGGCTTTATGATTAGCACAAATATTTTCATCAGAAAAAGGCCTCATGCACACGACCGTATTTTTTCACGGTCCACAAAACGGGGTTCCGTTGGTCCGTGATCTGTGATCGTTTTTCGTCCGTGGGTCTTCCTTGATTTTTGGAGGATCCACGGACATGAAAAAAAAGTCATTTTGGTGTCCGCTTGGCCGTGCGGAGCCAAACGGATCCGTCCTGAATTACAATGCAAGTCAATGGGGACGGATCCGTTTGACGTTGACACAATATGGTGCAATTTCAAATGGATCCGTTCCCTATTGACTTTCAATGTAAAGTCAGGAGTCCCTATTATACCATCGGATCTCCAATCCGATGGTATATTTTAACTTGAAGCGTCCCCATCACCATGGGAACGCCTCTATGCTAGAATATACTGTCGGATATGAGTTAGATCGTGAAACTCATATCAGACAGTATATTCTAACACAGAGGCGTTCCCATAGTGATGGGCACGTTTCTAGTTAGAATATACTACGAACTGTGTACATGACTGCCCCTTGCTGCCAGGCAGCACCCGATCTCTTACAGGGGGTGTGATACGCACAATTAACCCCTCAGGTGCTGCACCTGAGCGGTTAATTGTGCATATCATAGCCCCCTGTAAGAGATCAGGGGCTGCCAGGCAGCAGGGGGCAGACCCCCCTCGCTCCCCAGTTTGAATATCATTGGTGACCAGTGTGCGGCCCCCACCCCCGGCCCCCCCTCCCTCCCTCTATTGTATTATCATTGGTGGCCAGTGTGCGGCCTCCCCTGGCCCCACCTCCCTCCCTCTATTGTAATATCATTGGTGGCCAGTGTGCGGCCTCCCTCGGCCCCCCCTCCCTCCCTTTATTGTATTATCATTGGTGGCCAGTGTGCCGCCCCCCTCCCCCCCCCTCCCTCTATTGTAATATTATTGGTGGCCAGTGTGCGGCCTTGACGGACTGGAAACACGGATCACGGATGCGGCTGCAAAACGGTGCATTTTCCAATTTTTCCACGGACCCATTGAAAGTCAATGGGTCCGCGAAAAAAAAAACGGAAAATGGCACAACGGCCACGGATGCACACAACGGTCGTGTGCATGAGGCCAAAGAGCGAAAATTGAAATAGAAAAAACAAAAAATAAATAAACCATCTTGGGCTTATTAACACTGTGGTAACCATAAATTGCAAAGCAATATGGGATCTAGAGGTTACAACTAGTGTTAAGCTAATCAAAGTTGACGAAGTGAAATGCGATCGGAATTTCAGGAAAAATTTAATTTGTCACGAATCCGAATTCCCTTGTGCTTCGTGGTAACCAATTATATTTTTTATAAAATGGCTACTGCGCATGTTACAAAGTGAAAGTAAGAAGTCCAGGAACGAGGGAGCACCCACAATGCATACAGACAGCCAATCAGTAGCTAGCCAGCCCTGTGATGTCACAGCCTTATAAATAGCCTCCTCATGCCCGGTCTCTGTCATTTTACTGTGAACTTAGTGCAGAGAGAGATGTTACAGGCAATAGGGACAGTGATTAGGAAACAATTTATTCACCAAAAAACCTACTGAGCTGTTCAGGGAAAGATTATTCATAGTGTAGGGAAAGGATAGGGATTAGTGTTAATAGAGCACCAAAGTGCTCTGGGGCTCGAGTAGAACACTTTGGGATGCTCAGGTGCTCTACAGAGCACCCAAGCACAATGGAAGTCAATGGGAGAACCCGAGCATTAAACCAGGCACCCCCTGCTCTGAAGAGGGGAGGGTGTCTGGTTCAAAGGAAAAGGTCAGAAATTGATGTAAACACCACTGAAATGGTTCGAGAACAGCATGGGGAGGAGGTCTGGATGCTGGGAACGATGTTGTCCGAGTAGTATGCCACTTTTACAGACTGACATTAATACGCACCAAACTAAAGATAACATCGATTTAGAGGACAAAATTGCTACGAAACATTCTTTCCTGTATATTTACTTGTATATACAGTGCAAGTGCTGCCAAAAATTACAAGGAAGAGGTACTCCGATACAACCTGTATATCACATAAAGGAGGGCCTCATTCACATTGTGGTACAATTGTTCAGGTAGTGGGACTCCTACACTCATAAAGCCTATGCACTAAGTGAAAGGGCTGCCAAAAATTACAAGGAATCGGCACTCCAATACACCCTTTATTACACATAGGCATCATACACACCTTTGAAAATGTATAATTGATGGCCTGCTGGTGACCCTCAAAAACATTAGGAGCAAGGGCCTGCTGGTTACCCTCTAAAATATTAGGGGCGAGGGTCTGCTGCTGATCTGACCATCTAAAAAATTAGGGGTGAGGGTCTGCTGCTGAGCTGACCCTCTAAAACAGCGGTTCTCAACCTAGGGGTCGCGACCCCTTTGGGGGTCGATTGGCCCTTTCCGGGGGGTCGCCTGAGGCTTCCTATTGTGGGTCGCCCGCACAACGGCAGCGGCCCCTTATCCTCGCGCACAGGAAGTGATGTCCTATCACTGCCTGTGCTTGAAGGAGCCTGACGTCTGGACGGGTAAGTCGGGCCGCCTGTCTGCTGAGGTCCGAGTTTTTTCGTTAATGACACTGCCGCTGAGCACCACTGCCACCAATGATTTAATTGAGCCTGGCTGAGCCTGGCTAATTTTATTTTAATTATTTGGCTGAGCAAGGCTTAATTTATTGGGGGGGACATGAAGCACCGCTGATTTATTTATTTGGGGGACCCTGAGCACTTCTGATTTATTTATTTGGGGGGGGACCTGAAGCCCCGCTGATTTATTTATTTGGGGGACCCTGAGCACATCTGATTTATTTATTTGGGGGACCCTGAGCACCATTGATTTATTTATTTGGGGGAAACCTGATGCACCACTGATTTATTTATTTGGGGGTACCCTGAGCACCGCTGATTTATTTATTTGGGGGAGACCTGAAGCCCCGCTGATTTATTTATTTGGGGGACCCTGAGCACTTCTGATTTATTTATTTGGGGGGGACTTGAAGCACCACTGATTTATTTATTTGAGGGGTACCCTGAGCACCACTGATTATTTTTTATTTATTTTTTGGGGGGATACTGTGCGCACCACTGATTTATTTTTTAGGGGGTATTTGTTGTTTATTATTTATTTTCAAGTTATTTATTTGGTTTACAAATATTTTGTATTTATGCTAAAGTTCTGTGGTTATGAATGAATACTTGTGTATTTGAATTAACATTTGGTGTATTGGTGTCTGTGCGTGTTTTTGGTGGGTCATCATAACAGTAGCAAAATTAGTTATGACGTAGCAAGGAAAAAAATTTAATGGTTGGGGGTCACCACAACATGAGGAACTGTATTAAGGGGTCACGGCTTTAGAAGGGTTGAGAACCACTGCTCTAAAACATTATGGGCAAGGGCCTGCTACTGATCTGACCATCTAAAATATTAGGGGTGAGGGTCTGCTGCTGAGCTGACCATCTAAAACATTAGGGGTGAGGGTCTGCTGCTGATCTGACCTTCTAAAACATTAGGTATGAGGGCTTGCTGCTGATCTGACCATCTAAAAAATTAGGGGTGATGGTCTGCTGCGGAGCTGACCATCAAAACAATTAGGGGTGAGGGTCTGCTGCTCAGCTGACCATCAAAAACATATAGGGCGAGACCCTGCTGCTAATCTGACCATCTAAAAATCTAGGGGTGAGGGGCTGCTGCTGATCTAACCATCTAAATCATTAGGGGTGTGGGCATGCAGCTGATCTGACCATCTAAAAAATTAGGGGTGAGGGTCTGCTGCTGAGCTGACCATCAAAAAAATTAGGGGTGAGGGTCTGCTGCTGAGCTGACCATCTAAAACATAAAGGGTGAGACCCTGCTGCTAATCTGACCATCTAAAAAACTAGGGGTAAGGGTCTGCTGATGATCTAACCATCTAAATCATTAGGGGTGAGGGTATGCTGCTGAGCTGACCATCTAAAACATTAGGGGCGAGGGCATGCAGCTGATCTGGCCATCTAAAAAATTAGGGGTGAGGGTCTGCTGCTGAGCTGACCTTCTAAAACATTAGGGTTGAGGGTCTGCTGCTGAGCTGACCATCTAAAACATAAAGGGTGAGACCCTGCTGCTAATATGACCATCTAAAAAACTAGGGTTGAGGGTCTGCTGCTGATCTAACCATCTAAATCATTAGGGGTGAGGGTATGCTGCTGAGCTGACCATCTAAAACATTAGGGGAGAGGGCCTGCAGCTAATCTGACCATCTAAAAAATTAGGGGTGAGGGTCTGCTGCTGATCTGACCATCTAAAACATTGGGGGTGAGGGTCTGCTGCTGAGCTGACCATCTAAAACATTAGAGGCGAGGGCCTGCTGCTGATCTGACCATCTAAAACATTATGGGCGAGGGCCTGCTGATGACCCTCTAAAACATTAGGGGTGAGGGTCTGCTGCTGAGCTGACCCTCTAAAAAATTAGCATGTTGATATGATGGAGGAGGAGGACGAGAAAAAGAATATTGAACCATATACCCTTTTTTGTGGAAGGGGTGCATGGGAATACAGTGTATTCAATACACCATAAAAGCCACATTTAAAGTGCCTTTATATTCAGCTGCTTTCCTCTGATGGAGTAGAGAAGTCAGGGGCAATCCAGGCCTTGTTCATTTTGATAAGAGTCAACCTGTCAGCATTTTCAGCTGACAGGCGGATAGGCTTATCAGTTATTATGCCCCAAGCAGTACTAAATACCCGCTCTGAAAAAACGCTGGCAGCAGGGCATGCCAGCACCTCCAAGGCGTAGAGCGCCAGTTCGTGCCATGTGTCCAGCTTGGACACCCAATAGTTGTAAGACACAGAGGGATCACTGAGGACGCCGACACGGTATGTTACGTACTCCTTCACCATCTTCCAAAACTTCATCAGGGTGAGGGTGCTGGCGGTGTGTCATGAAACTGTCCCAGGCTTCGGAGAGTGTTGCACTGCCTCTGTTGGAACTGCTGTGTGTTCCCTTTGTCTCCCCTCCTCGGTTGCCCAAGGAACTACGTACTATGCCTGCCAACGTTGTCAGCTGGAAATTTTTGGAGCAATTTTTCCACACGGACCTTCTGGTATTGCACCGTTTTGCTAGTCAATGGGTCTGCAAAAACAACAGAAGATACTCCGTGTGCATTCCGTTTATGTATTTCTGTTCCGCAAAAAAGTAGTGCATGTCCTATTATTGTCCGCAAATCACGGTCCGAGGCCCCATTCAAGTCAATGGGTCTACAAAAAATACCAAACGCACACGGAACACATCCGTATGTCATCCGTATTTTGCTGATCCATACTGTAGAAATGCTATGCCCAGCCCATATTGCTCATGTGTTTGGTGATTAATAAGTTACTGTTTCCGATCCGCAAAAACGGATCGCATACGGAAACCATACAGATATGTTTTGTGGAATAACGGAATGGAAGAGGACCTAAATCTGAGAGAAAAAAAAATCAGATATGGAACAACGGATCCGTGAAAAACGGACCGCAAAACAACAACGGTCATGTGCATGAGCCCTGAATCTGTTTTTTCTAAAATGGATTCAAAATGTGCATAACTGAGCATATACAGGATCCGTTTTTTTGGTTTATTGTTCTGTTCTTTTGACAGATGAGAAAACGGAAAGCTAAACAGTGATGTGAATTGGCCTTAGGCTCCATTCAGACGTCCGTAGAATGTGTCCGCACCCGTTCCGCAATTATCCGTAACGGGTTCGGACCCATTCATTCTCTATGGGGTAGGAATTGATGTGGACAGCACACAGTGTGCTGTCCGCATCCGCATTTCCAGAGCGCGGCCTCGAACTTCCGGTCTGCGGCTCCGGAAAAAAATAGAACATGCCCTATTCATGTCCGCAATAGTGGACAAGAATAGGCAGTTCTATAGGGGTGCCGGCCGGGTGTATTGCGGACCCGCAATTTGCGGAACCACAATACACTACGGACGTGTGAATGGACCCTAAATCAGTTTTTTCTCATTTTATAACATCATTTTACAATTTTATTCAGAATATTTAGGTTTATGTTTTATCAAATAAATACCATATACATATTTGCGGGGGGGAAAATGCTACATTCTAGTTAATCTTGTTAGTAATCACGTCTTACCAATACCCATTTTGACATGTCATTTTAATGTAAGGTCGTGCGTTGTGGATTTTGCTGAGGATCTGTCATGGATTTCACCTATTGCATTGCAGGTCCATTTACACTGCAGATTCATGTCTGACGGTTCAGAAGAATGGAAAACTAAAAAGTGATGTAAACCTGGCCTAAGAATATAGCAAGTCACAGTTCTTTGCAGACCTTCTTAGGATCTTCTGTGATTGAAAGACAATGAATACATTTTCTTACCTTCACTAATGGCTACTAAATAGAGATGAGTAAATCAATCCTATAGAATCACAATTTAACCTAAATATTTAGGAAAAACTTGGATTCTATAGAAACAGAATTTTGGAACATTAGATTGTGGACAATTTTTAGAGAGCTGAAAAAAGGAAAGAGAGAACCGGAATGTCATCCGCAGCTTTTCAGGGCTATTTCGATTCTGGACCAAATTGAATCAGGCGGTCAATTCGGGCGAATTATACTTGAATCGAATTTACAGAAATTCATTCTTCTATAGTACTGATGCAAAATTCCACCAGTGAATCTCAGTGTGGACAAATCAATTACTCAACTCTACATCCAATAATGGCTGTTGACAGCAGAGAATATGGCAGCACCTCAGTTAACTTTGTCTTATGGAAATTATTAAATACTGCCTAAAGTTGTACAACTAGCTATTATTTTATTTATTTTTTCTTATTTTTCTGAGCAATAGCCAGAAGATCCTGCAAACCTAATTTTGTAAATGCTTTGTTTTGCACATTGGACGTTCAGCAGATAAGACGAATAGCTCATGGGTCCAGCTACAGAATGATATCTCGTTCTCTAACTTAATTCCACTGTAGCTGTCTAAATCTTTCCACCTCCCCCCCCCCTTCTCTCTTGTGCATATAAGTCTAACATCACTGCTATTTTCCATGACATTTTGAACGGTAGTTTCTAATAATGGTGCTAAACAGAGGCTTGAACCTTAGCTCAGAACATAGGGATGAAATGAGTTTCCCAAAATAGAAAAGCAGTAGGAAACCATCAAACCCATAAGTGTTGGAGAATGTGAAGAAAATCTGCTTTTTATGTGGCTAAAGTCTGGCAGTTAATACATAAATCTCCAGTTAGAATATGACAGCGCTCCCCACCTTCTTCTCCATAGAATTGGTTGCCAGGTAACAGTTCCATGCCAGTGTGTGCGCCCGTCTCTGCTCCTGGGCTGACAGGTTTTCACCAATCCTCCAGAGGGATAAAGTAACAGGCTGAATATCGTAAGTGATACCTCAGCGTATAGAAGAAGTTGTTCTCTGTAAGCTGTACAACCCAGGATCTCAGAAACAACCTCAAAGCTCTGTTACTTGCACATTCATCCCCATGTTTTATTTTACTTTCAGTCATGTTCTCATTAATTTAGATTGGCCAAGCGGAGTCAACTTGTTTAAATAGCTGCTACTATTGCGTATTCTCATTTACATCTACCAAAAGTATTCGTAAATTGCTGCCTTTTTGATCCTTCCATTACTCATTTTCTAAGAGCAATACGGATTGTGTCAGGATCTGTTCAGGGAAAAACTGTTGGTTTGCATGATAGTTCAAACATTTTTGTCTCCAATTGCATTCAGTGTGTGTGTGTGTGTTTTCCATCCAGATTGTATCCGGATTCCTTGCATTTTTCACCCGTGTGAAGAAAAACTGAAGAATAACTATCTACATCTCCTGGCAACTAGTGTTCAGCGAATCGAAGCATCGGAAGCCGAATTCGATCCGAAGTTTAAGAAAAATTTAATTCGCCATGAAGACGAATATCCTCGCACTTCGTGGTAATGAATCATTTTTCCACAAATGGTGGCTAGAGTTGTCTTAGAAAGAATTAAAAAAAATATATACTGATGACATCACCACATGATCACGCTGGGAGCGTGTGGTAACATCATCACGCTCAGTGCAGGTCCTTCAGCAGGCCTTGTCCACTCGAGTGAAGAGCGGAGTGGATGAGATGAGGGATTTATTTATTTATTTTTAACCCAAAAGGCCATACTGCACTACCGTATTAAAGTTTTTAACGGCTGTTAGATGGGTGCACTTCTGTCTAAGTGCCCGTTAAAAATGGGCCCATTGATTGATAGGCTGAATAGGGTTTTAACATAGCGTTTCGTGACAAATTAATTCGTAATGAATCAAATTTCTTGTCAAACTTCGGCGAAAGTGCTGAATTGAATTTTTCTAAACTTCACTCATCTTTACTGTCAACCCTCAAAGAAAAACACATTGGGCCAGATTTATCAGTAGCTCAAGTCAGAATAATGGAGTGAAAAAGTCGCAAAGTTTTGCGCAATCGCTAAAACTGCGCACAAATTTGCTACTTTTTTCTGCTCTGCACTATGCTCGCCAGTTTTCTGAAAGTGGACGTGTTTTCTTATGTAAATAAATCTCTAGACAGATTTACTATTGGGACTATTTAAAAAGTCGCAAAAAAGTCGCAAAAAAATGCGCAATTTCACTCCAGTGAGGACCATGCTTATCTTATGAGACTTTTTAATAGAACATGCGACTTTTTCATAAAGACGTGCGACTTTTGTAAAGCTGCTTACTGACGGATAAACTGCTACCGTCAAACCACAGTTTATTACAGTCTTAAAGGGCCGATCATAAATCTGACTTGGCTAAGGCCTCTTTCACACTACCGTTTTGCGGGCCGTTTTTTGCGTTCCGTATACGGCCCGTATACGGAACCATTCATTTCAATGGTTCCGCAAAAAAAATGGAATGTACTCCGTATGCATTCCGTTTCCGTATTTCCGTTTTTCCGTTCCGTTGAAAGATAGAACATGTCCTATATTTGGCTGCAAATCACGTTCCCTGGCTCCATTAAAGTCAATGGGTCCGCAAAAAAACGGAACACATACGGAAATGCATCCGTATGTCTTCCGTATCCGTTCCGTTTTTTTGCTGAACCATCAATTGAAAATGTTATGCCCAGCCCAATTTTCTCTATGTAATTACTGTATACTGTATATGCCATACAGAAAAACGGAACGGAAAAACGGAACCGAAACGGAAACACAACGGAAACAAAAAAACGGAAAAACGGATCCGTGAAAAACGGAACGCAAAACACTGAAATCGACATACTATAGTGTGAAAGAGGCCTAAAACTGACTTTAGCCATATGTGAAAGTGGAGTGAGCTGTCAGAGTAATGATAAATCTGGCCCATTGCATCCGGATGCCTTCCGTCTTTTCACACAAGCCCCATTCACTTTTATGGAGCCAGAGCTGTGTGAAAAACGCACAATATAAAACATGCTTTGATTTTTCCTGAATGCAAAGATGATAAAAGAAAAAAGGATTCAGTCCGGATGCTATCCATTCACAACATGCATCGCACCTGGATGAAAAATTTGCTCAAGTACGTATAAGAGCCCTTACAAATTATGAAGAAATCACAAAAAACTGTGGCATAATATTTTTTATGGTCCCTTCATAAAATGAAAACCTATTGAAGAAAAGGAGAAGCTGTAAACTTGGAAGTAAATGGTTTCTGACCCCTATTATTATTATGTTAGGTGCTTACAGTTAGTCACTGGGCCTCATGTATTAAAACTGAAGGGAAAACTGTCTTTTTTGCCCACAGCAACCAAAAGCTCAGCTTTCATTTCTTAAACTGCTCTGGAAAAATGAAAGCTGATATCTAATTGGTTTCTATGAACAAAGACAGTTTTACTGTTAGTTTTGTTAAACCTAGCCTTGTGGGTGTAGCAATTAAGTAGGACCATGATATTGAAAAAGCATGGCTGCTTACTTCCAAAAAACAGCTCCTTCCTTGTCATAGGTAGTGTTGAGCGCGAACATTCGATTAGCAAATTTTAATCTCGAATATCAGCACTTCGCTAATTCGGGAATATTTTGAATATAGTGCTATATATTCGCTAATTCGAATATTTGTTTTTTTTTTAAAGTTGTTCCCACATCCCAAAAGCAGTTCTTCTTACATGTCCGGGGGACTCCGTGCTCCTTGCCCGCTTCAGTCAGTGCCCGTTGGCGCGTCTGCCGAGTGCCGACTTCCCTTGCGCATGGAGTGTCCCCATCACCATGGGAACGCCTCCATGCTAGAATGTACTGTCGGATGTGAGAATCACAGTCATCTAGACCACGCTCAAAGTTGGATGCACAATGCGAGTAAAATTACGCATTGAGCATCCAACTTAATTTTGCGTATAGGCATCGTTCCTAATAGTTGGCTTGCTAGAATTAACGAATATAGAGACTATAGCGCTATATTCGTATTCGTTATATTCGTTAATTCTAGCAAGCCAACCATTAGGAACGTTGCCTATACACAGAACTAAGTTGGATTCGCAATGCGAGAATATAAATTTGCCTAGTTTTTGCAATAAATAGAATAAAGACTCAGTATTCTATTTATTGCAAAAAATAGGCAAAGTAATATTTTGCATTGCAAATCCAACTTAGAGCTGTCCATAGGCAACTTTCCTATTGGCTTGCTAGAATTAACGAATATAGAGAATATAACGCTATATTCGTTATCTTCGTTAATTCTAGCAAGCCAAAGTTGTATTTGCAATGCGAGAATATTACTTTGCCTATTTTTTGACTGAGTCATTCTATTTATTGCAAAAAATAGGCAAAGTAATATTTGCGAATACAACTTAGAGCTGTCTACAGGCAACTTTCCTATTGGCTTCTTGCTTGATTTAATGAATATAGAGAATATAGCGCTATATTCGTATTTGTCATATTCGTTAATTCAAGATAGCCAAACAATAGAGAAGTAAGTTGCATATACCCCGCTCTAAGTTGCGCAATGCGAGTAATATTACTTAATCTTAATCTAGCCAGCTTTCCTAATGGTTGGCTTGCTAGTAGAGTTGAGCGAACACCTGGATGTTCGGGTTCGAGAAGTTCGGCCGAACTTCCCGGAAATGTTCGGGTTCGGGATCCGAACCCGACCCGAACTTCGTCCCGAACCCGAACCCCATTGAAGTCAATGGGGACCCGAACTTTTGGGCACTAAAAAGGCTGTAAAACAGCCCAGGAAAGAGCTAGAGGGCTGCAAAAGGCAGCAACATGTAGGTAAATCCCCTGCAAACAAATGTGGATAGGGAAATGAATTAAAATTAAAATTAAAAAAATAAAAATGAAGCAATATCAATTGGACAGAGGTCTCATAGCAGAGAATCTGGCTTCACGTCAGCAGAGAATCAGTCTCTTCATGCCATAGCAAAGAATCTGGCTTCATGTCAGCAGAGAATCAGTCTCTTCATGCCATAGCAGAGAATCTGGCTTCATGTCAGCGCAGAATCAGTCTTCATGTCATAGCAGAGAATCAGGCTTCACGTTACCCACCACTGGAACAGGCCACTGTCACACATTTAGGCCCCGGCACCCAGGCAGAGGAGAGCGGTCCCGTAACAGAGAATCTGGCCTTATGTCAGCGCAGAATCTGTCTTCATGTCATAGCAGAGAATCAAGCTTCACGTCACCCACCACTGGAACAGGCTACTGTCACACATTTAGGCCCCGGCACCCAGACAGAGGAGAGAGGTCCTGTAACAGAGAATCTGTCTTCATGTCATAGCAGAGAATCAGGCTTCACGTCACCCACCACTGGAACAGGCCACTGTCACACATTTAGGCCCCGGCACCCAGGCAGAGGAGAGCGGTCCCGTAACAGAGAATCTGGCATTATGTCAGCGCAGAATCTGTCTTCATGTCATAGCAGAGAATCAGGCATCACGTCAACCACCACTGGAACAGGCCACTGTCACACATTTAGGCCCCGGCACCCAGACATAGGAGAGCGGTCCCGTAACAGAGAATCTGGCCTTATGTCAGCGCAGAATCTGTCTTCATGTCATAGCAGAGAATCAGGCTTCACGTCAGCCACCACTGGAACAGGCCACTGTCACACATTTAGGCCCCGGCACCCAGGCAGAGGAGAGAGGTCCCGTAACAGAGAATCTGGCCTTATGTCAGCGCAGAATCTGTATTCATGTCATAGCAGAGAATCAGGCTTCACGTCACCCACCACTGGAACAGGCCACTGTCACACATTTAGGCCCCGGCACCCAGACAGAGGAGAGCGGTCCCGTAACAGAGAATCTGGCATTATGTCAGCGCAGAATCTGTCTTCATGTCATAGCAGAGAATCAGGCTTCACGTCAGCCACCACTGGAACAGGCCACTGTCACACATTTAGGCCCCGGCACCTAGACAGAGGAGAGCGGTCCCGTAACAGAGAATCTGGCCTTATGTCAGCGCAGAATCTGTCTTCATGTCATAGCAGAGAATCAAGCTTCACTTCACCCACCACTGGAACAGGCCACTGTCACACATTTAGGCCCAGGCACCCAGACAGAGGAGAGAGGTCCTGTAACAGAGAATCTGGCCTTATGTCAGCACAGAATCTGTCTTCATGTCATAGCAGAGAATCAGGCATCACGTCACCCACCACTGGAACAGGCCACTGTCACACATTTAGGCCCAGGCACCCAGGCAGAGGAGAGAGGTCCCGTAACAGAGAATCTGGCCTTATGTCAGCACAGAATCTGTCTTAATGTCATAGCAGAGAATCAGGCTTCACGTCACCCACCACTGGAACAGGCCACTGTCACACATTTAGGCCCCGGCACCCAGACAGAGGAGAGGTTCATTCAACTTTGGGTTGCCCCACAATATAATGGTAAAATGAAATTAAAAATAGTATTGAATGAGGAAGTGCCCTGGAGTAGAATAATATATTGTTAAGGGGAGGTAGTTAATATCTAATCTGCACAAGGGATGGACAGGTCCTGTGGGATCCATGCCTGGTTCATTTTTATGAACGTCAGCTTGTCCACATTGGCTGTAGACAGACGGCTGCGTTTGTCTGTAATGACGCCCCCTGCCGTGCTGAATACACGTTCAGACAAAACGCTGGCCGCCGGGCAGGCCAGCACCTCCAAGGCATAAAAGGCAAGCTCTGGCCACGTGGACAATTTGGAGACCCAGAAGTTGAATGGGGCCGAACCATCAGTCAGTACGTGGAGGGGTGTGCACAGGTACTGTTCCACCATGTTAGTGAAATGTTGCCTCCTGCTAACACGTTCCGTATCAGGAGGTGGTGCAGTTAGCTGTGGCGTGGTGACAAAACTTTTCCACATCTCTGCCATGCTAACCCTGCCCTCAGAGGAGCTGGCCGTGACACAGCTGCGTTGGCGACCTCTTGCTCCTCCTCTGCCTTCGCCTTGGGCTTCCACTGGTTCCTCTGTGACACTTGGGAATGCTCTCAGTAGCGCGTCTACCAACGTGCGCTTGTACTCGCGCATCTTCCTATCACGCTCCAGTGTAGGAAGTAAGGTGGGCACATTGTCTTTGTACCGGGGATCCAGCAGGGTGGCAACCCAGTAGTCTGCACACGTTAAAATGTGGGCAACTCTGCTGTCGTTGCGCAGGCACTGCAGCATGTAGTCGCTCATGTGTGCCAGGCTGCCCAGAGGTAAGGACAAGCTGTCCTCTGTGGGAGGCGTATCGTCATCGTCCTGTGTTTCCCCCCAGCCACGCACCAGTGATGGGCCCGATTTGCTTTGGGTGCCACCCCGCTGTGAACATGCTTCATCCTCATCCTCCTCCACCTCCTCCTCATCCTCGTCCTCCTCGTCCTCCAGTAGTGGGCCCTGTCTGGCCACATTTGTACCTGGCCTCTGGTGTTGCAAAAAACCTCCCTCTGAGTCACTTTGAAGAGACTGGCCTGAAAGTGCTAAAAATGACCCCTTTTCCTCCTCTTCCTCCTGGGCCACCTCCTCTTCCATCATCGCCCTAAGTGTTTTCTCAAGGAGACATAGAAGTGGTATTGTAACGCTGATAACGGCGTCATCGCCACTGGCCATGTTGGTGGAGTACTCGAAACAGCGCAACAGGGCACACAGGTCTCGCATGGAGACCCAGTCATTGGTGGTGAAGTGGGTCTGATCCGCAGTGCGATTGACCCGTGCGTGCTGCAGCTGAAACTCCACTATGGCCTGCTGCTGCTCGCACAGTCTGTCCAGCATATGCAAGGTGGAGTTCCACCTGGTGGGCACGTCGCATATGAGGCGGTGAGCGGGAAGGCCGAAGTTACGCTGTAGCGCAGACAGGCGAGCAGCGGCAGGGTGTGAACGCCGGAAGCGCGAACAGACGGCCCGCACTTTATGCAGCAGCTCTGACCTGTCAGGGTAGTTGCGAATGAACTTCTGCACCACCAAATTCAGCACATGCGCCAGGCAAGGGATGTGCGTCAAACCGGCTAGTCCCAGAGCTGCAACGAGATTTCGCCCATTATCGCACACCACCAGGCCGGGCTTGAGGCTCACCGGCAGCAACCACTCGTCGGTCTGTTGTTCTATACCCCGCCACAACTCCTGTGCGGTGTGGGGCCTGTCCCCCAAACATATGAGTTTCAGAATGGCCTGCTGACGTTTACCCCGTGCTGTGCTGAAGTTGGTGGTGAAGGTGTGTGGCTGACTGGATGAGCAGGTGGAATAAGAGGAGGAGGAAGCTGAGTAGGAGGAGGAGGAGACAGGAGGCAAAGAATGTTGCCCTGCGATCCTTGGCGGCGGAAGGACGTACGCCAAATAGCTCTCCGCCTGGGGCCCAGCCGCCACTACATTTACCCAGTGTGCAGTTAGGGAGATATAGCGTCCCTGGCCGTGCTTACTGGTCCACGTATCTGTGGTTAGGTGGACCTTGCCACAGATGGCGTTGCGCAGTGCACACTTGATTTTATCGGACACTTGTTTGTGCAGGGAAGGCACGGCTCTCTTAGAGAAGTAGTGGCGGCTGGGAACAACATACTGTGGGACAGCAAGTGACATGAGCTGTTTGAAGCTGTGTGTGTCCACCAGCCTAAATGACAGCATTTCATAGGCCAGTAGTTTAGAAATGCTGGCATTCAGGGCCAGGGATCGAGGGTGGCTAGGTGAGAATTTACGCTTTCTCTCGAATGTTTGTGAGATGGAGAGCTGAACGCTGCCGTGTGACATGGTTGAGATGCTTGGTGACGCAGGTGGTGGTGTTGGTGGTACATCCCATGTTTGCTGGGCGGCAGGTGCCAACGTTCCTCCAGAGGCGGAGGAAGAGGCCGAGGCGGCGGCAGCAGCAGCAGAAGAGGCCGAGGCGGCAGCAGCAGAAGATGTAGCAGGGGGAGCCTGAGTGACTTCCTTGTTTTTAAGGTGTTTACTCCACTGCAGTTCATGCTTTGCATGCAGGTGCCTGGTCATGCAGGTTGTGCTAAGGTTCAGAACGTTAATGCCTCGCTTCAGGCTCTGATGGCACAGCGTGCAAACCACTCGGGTCTTGTCGTCAGCACATTGTTTGAAGAAGTGCCATGCCAGGGAACTCCTTGAAGCTGCCTTTGGGGTGCTCGGTCCCAGATGGCGGCGGTCAGTAGCAGGCGGAGTCTCTTGGCAGCGGGTGTTCTGATTTTTCCCACTGCTCCCTCTTTTGCTACGCTGTTGGCTCGGTCTCACCACTGCCTCTTCCTCCGAACTGTGAAAGTCAGTGGCACGACCTTCATTCCATGTAGGGTCTAGGACCTCATCGTCCCCTGCATCGTCTTCCACCCAGTCTTGATCCCTGACCTCCTGTTCAGTCTGCACACTGCAGAAAGACGCAGCAGTTGGCACCTGTGTTTCGTCATCATCAGAGACGTGCTGAGGTGGTATTCCCATGTCCTCATCATCAGGAAAAATAAGTGGTTGTGCGTTAGTGCATTCTATCTCTTCTACCCCTGGGGAAGGGCTAGGTGGATGCCCTTGGGAAACCCTGGCAGCAGAGTCTTCAAACAGCATAAGAGACTGCTGCATAACTTGAGGCTCAGACAGTTTCCCTGATATGCATGGGGGTGATGTGACAGACCGATGGGCTTGGTTTTCATGCGCCATCTGTGCGCTTTCTGCAGAAGACTGGGTGGGAGATAATGTGAACGTGCTGGATCCACTGTCGGCCACCCAATTGACTAATGCCTGTACCTGCTCAGGCCTTACTATCCTTAGAACGGCATTGGGCCCCACCAAATATCGCTGTAAATTCTGCTGGCTACTGGGACCTGAGGTAGTTGGTTCACTAGGACGTGTGGCTGTGGCAGAACGGCCACGTCCTCTTCCAGCACCAGAGGGTCCACTAACACCACCACGACCATGTCCACGTCCGCGTCCGCGTCCCTTATTAGATGTTTTCCTCATTGTTCCCATTCACCACAATTTTGAGAATGGCAAATTTGGGAATGCTTTTTCAACCCAGAACAAAAAGTCTGCTTTGACGGTCACTACAAATAACTTGACCAGCTAAAACTGTGCAGATTTGGTTGAATAGAGATGTGAGACCTGTTTTATTTTTGCGCTGTGTGACAGTTATAGGTTTAATCACAGAATGACACTTCTATCAGCACGCTAGCGTGTGTCTTAGGTTTTTCTGAATGATACTATCAATAACTTCAATGTAAGATTTTCTTTTTGGGATAGATTTCAAGTAGGCCTGAAATACCACAAACTAGTTATTTTCAGAATGGCAAATTTGGGAATGCTTTTTCAACCCAGAACAAAAAGTCTGCTTTGACGGTCACTACAAATAACTTGACCAGCTAAAACTGTGCAGATTTGGTTGAATAGAGATGTGAGACCTGTTTTTTTTTGCGCTGTGTGACAGTTATAGGTTTAATCACAGAATGACACTTCTATCAGCACGCTAGCGTGTGTCTTAGGTTTTTCTGAATGATACTATCAATAACTTCAATGTAAGATTTTCTTTTTGGGATAGATTTCAAGTAGGCCTGAAATACCACAAACTAGTTATTTTCAGAATGGCAAATTTGGGAATGCTTTTTCAACCCAGAACAAAAAGTCTGCTTTGACGGTCACTACAAATAACTTGACCAGCTAAAACTGTGCAGATTTGGTTGAATAGAGATGTGAGACCTGTTTTTTTTGCGCTGTGTGACAGTTATAGCTTTAATCACAGAATGACACTTCTATCAGCACGCTAGCGTGTGTCTTAGGTTTTTCTGAATGATACTATCAATAACTTTAATGGAAGATTTTCTTTTTGGGATAGATTTCAAGTAGGCCTGAAATACCACAAACTAGTTATTTTCAGAATGGCAAATTTGGGAATGCTTTTTCAAACCAGAACAAAAAGTCTGCTTTGATGGTCACTACAAATAACTTGACCAGCTAAAACTGTGCAGATTTGGTTGAATAGAGATGTGAGACCTGTTTTTTTTTGCGCTGTGTGACAGTTATAGCTTTAATCACAGAATGACACTTCTATCAGCACGCTAGCGTGTGTCTTAGGTTTTTCTGAATGATACTATCAATAACTTCAATGTAAGATTTTCTTTTTGGGATAGCTTTCAAGTAGGCCTGAAATACCACAAACTAGTTATTTTCAGAATGGCAAATTTGGGAATGCTTTTTCAACCCAGAACAAAAAGTCTGCTTTGACGGTCACTACAAATAACTTGACCAGCTAAAACTGTGCAGATTTGGTTGAATAGAAATGTCAGGTCTATTTTTTAGGCGCTGGGTGACAGGCTTAACTTGCCCCTGATGTAATATATGGCCAAAAAATAACCAGACTGTTGATGGTTAAATGCACTTCGGTGACACAGGCTCTGCCTGCAGCTGATGTAGTATATGGCCAAAAAATAACCAGACTGTTGATGGTTAAATGCACTTCGGTGACACAGGCTCAGCCTGCAGCTGATGTAGGATATAGCACAAAATAACCACACTATCGATGGTTAAATACACTTGGTGATAGCTCGTGCTGGCGCACCACAAGTCACAAAATGGCCGCCGATCACCCCAAAAAAAAAGTGATCTAAAAACGCTCTGGGCAGCCTCAAAAAAGTGAGCAAGTCAATAATAGCACTTCAATGATCCACAGCTGCAGATCGATCACAGAATGAAGTCTTTTGGAGGAGTTAATCTGCCTAATCTCGCCCTAACGTCGCAGCTGCAACCTCTCCCTATACTGATCATAGCAGAGTGACGTGCGGCGCTACGTGACTCCAGCTTAAATAGAGGCTGGGTCACATGGTGCACTGGCCAATCACAGCCATGCCAATAGTAGGCAAGGCTGTGATGGCCTCTTGGGGCAAGTAGTATGACGCTTGTTGATTGGCTGCTTTGCAGCCTTTCAAAAAGCGCCAAGAAAGCGCCGAACACCGAACCCGAACCCGGACTTTTACGAAAATGTTCGGGTCCGTGTCACGGACACCCCAAAATTCGGTACGAACCCGAACTATACAGTTCGGGTTCGCTCATCCCTACTCGAGACGTCTGGGAGTCCCAGACCACCGTCTTTTCTACTCCTTGTCAGAAGATCATGAGCTAACCTGGGTTTCTTCCCATTCCATAGGAATCTCAGAAAAAGTCTCCTAATCTCCAGGAAGAATGTTTTTGGTAGGTGTATCGGGACCAGTTGTATAACATATAGAATCTTGGGGAAGACGTATGTTTTTATTACATTTTTTCTGCCCATCCAAGACAGATAAGGTAAGTTGTACTTCAGTAGAAGTTGTGTGATGTCCTTTTTAAGGGGAATGTAGTTACATTTAAATAGGTCATCCAGTTTCTTAGTGATCTTTATTCCTAGGTATTTTATTGTTCCCTTGGTCCAGTGAAAAGGGAGGTTATTCTGTAGAGAGGTTGCTCTGGAGTCGGGAAGTGAGATATTTAATATTTCGGACTTAGAGTGATTGACCTTGAAGTCTGATATCTGGCTATATAGCTCGATCTTTTTGACCAGTTGATCTAGTCCTTTATCAGGGTTAGTCACCAGGAATAAAAGATCGTCTGCAAAAGCAGTGCATTTTAGTTCTCCCTTGTTATGTTTGACTCCTTTAATTTCTTGGGTCTGTCTGATCAGCTGGATTAATGTCTCTATCACTAGTATGAATAAAGAGGGTGATAATGGACACCCTTGTCTTGTTCCATTTGATATTTCGAAGACTGGGGATAGTGTTCCGTTGACTTTTAGTCTGACATGCGGCTGTTGGTATAGTGTGAGAATTGAGTGTATGAAGGGCTCAGGAAAGGCAAATTTTTGTAAAGTTAGCTTCATGAAGTTCCAGTTGACCCTGTCAAACGCCTTCTCGGCATCTATGCTCAACAGGGCCAACGGGAACCTCTTTTTTTTGGCTGCTTGAATAGCATGGAAGATCCTGTGTGTGTTATCTTTCCCCTCTCTGCCCTTAATAAACCCTGATTGTTCCGGGCCTATCAGATAAGGGAGTATTTTATTTAATCTTGTTGCAAGTATTTTGGCCCAGATTTTCAAATCTAAGTTCAAGAGGGAAATTGGCCTATAACTTCCACAGTTCTGGGGGTCCTTGCCATCGTTATGGATAAGAGTTACGTATGATTCCTGTGTCTGTCTAGGCAATGACCCTCCCTGTAGCAGTGCGTTACAAACATCTGTAAGTCGTGGAATTAGGATGTCCTGAAAGCTTCTATAGTAAAGTAAGGGCAGACCGTCTGGTCCTGGGCTCTTACCAGGGGGGAAATTTCTTATAATAGTGGACACTTCTTCCTGAGTGATTGGTGCGGATAATAGATCTATATCTGTTTGGTGAACTGTTGGAAGTTTGAGGTAGCTTAGAAATTCTCTAATATGTGTCTGTCTGGTATCAGATTGATTTGGGGACATTGATTTGTTAAGGTTATATAGACCCTCATAAAATTGTTGAAAAGCTCTTGCTATCTCCGGCGTATCTTGAGTAACCCTATCGTCGGGTAGTTTTATCTTGGGTATATATGTTAAATTTTTCGTCTTTTTTAACAAAGAGGTCATCAACTTGCCCCTCTTGTCTCCATGCGCGTATACTTTATGGTGAAAATTTAATATCTGTTTCTTTATTTTCTGAGCTAAGAGATTTTTGAGTTGGAGTCTAAGTTCTGCTAATTCCCCTTGTTTTTGTTTACATGCGGATAGTTTGTCTAATTTCTCTAACAACATTATCTGGGATAGTATGGAGTCTACCTTTTTCTGATATTCCTTTTTTACCCTGGTACCAATAGAGATGAGACACCCTCTCACATATGCCTTATGCGCTTCCCATTCAATGGGTGTGGTGCTGTGTGCGGAGGTGTTGATCTCAAAATACATCTCTAGTTGAGATCTGACCTGATCGAGGCAAGTTCTGTTGTTCAGCAGGGATTCGTTGAGTTTCCAATTCCATTCCCTCCTTGGTAGTGAGGCCAGGGTGAGAGTCAGGTGACATGGTGCGTGGTCAGAAATAGTGATATTCCCAATCTCTGCATCGCTGGAGACAGGCAAAAGAGAAGAAGATGTTAAGATGTGGTCAAGTCTCTGATATGATCTATGTGGATTAGAGAAGAAGGAGTAGTCCCTAGTTGTCGGATTGTTATTTCTCCAGACGTCTATCAGCTGGAGATCCTGCAACTTTCTATGCAGACTACTGATATGTTTTTGCGCTATGTGTGACCTAGATGTTGAGGAGTCAAGGATTGGGTTTAGTACCAGGTTAAGGTCTGCCCCCAGGATTACCTGACCCTCTGCAAAATGCTTTACGGTGTCTAGTGTCTTAAGAAGCCATTGTATGGTGGCTGTATTCGGTGCATACAGATTCGCTAGGGTGTATTTTCTTGAGGCAATCTCTCCTTTCAAGATCAGGAGTCTCCCTTCCGCATCTGTGAGCTGTTGAGAGAGTGAGAAAGGTATGGACTGGTGTATAGCTATGGAGACACCCTTGGAGGCTGAGGCAGGGTGAGCGCTGTGAAACCACTGATTAAATGGTCTAGAAGGCAGCTTTGGTATCTTTTTCTGGCGCAGATGTGTCTCTTGTAAAAAGACAATATGTGAGCCCATTTTTCTCAGGGCAAGCATTACCTGACCTCTCTTTTGAGGTGAATTGAGGCCCTTAACATTGTAGGTTGTCACCTTAATCTCCGCCATGTCCTGATGTATATAGGTATTTTATATTTGTCCACTAGAGCAGAAAGTTTGTAAGCTGTTTAATAGGGAGAGTAAGAGAGGGGGGGGGGGGGTGGAGGGGGGAATCAAAGCCAGAGAGAAAAGAGACAGAGGTATGTAGCAGGGGGAAAAACAACAAAAAAAAAACTATTAATAAGCAATATAACAGTAGCTTACTACTAGTATAGTAACTGATTTCTTCCAAGTCGCTGGAAGATAAGGTGGGGAGGAGTGGTGGTGAGTGTAAGAGTGAGATGGGATTGGTTTAGCCCATACACCCAAGCTTGTAAACCAGATTATATTTTAGCAAACAGGTTGGTGACCCTGCTAAATAAATGGTGCTAAATGAAGACCGTAAGGGTCTTTTTTCCTTATCGCAATCATAACGATCAACAGAGGAGATATGATAAATAACAAAAATTTTGAACGTCAAGCCCTGGAAATAAAATACGGTCTTTATGGGATAGCGAATATGCATGACTATTTCAGCTTCCCATTGAAGGCTTGAAACCGACAGATCCTGTTCGCATCTTCATGGTGGTGGGGATTGCACTTCTACTGCTGCTCTATTCATCTTGGATTTCCCCCTAGGTACTTTCTTCCAGGATTCAATCTATGTGAGTCGTGGCAGGTCTGTAGGTTGGGCAATCGGCATCCATGATGGTACTTCCAGCGGGTGTATTCCTATTGCTTTCCAGGCTCTATCCAAATCGTCTGGGGTATGTATTGCAATGCGCTTGCCGTTCCTTATGATCGCGATACTGAAGGGATATAGCCAGGCGTATTGTATCTTTTGGGCTCTCAGCACATCTAGTAGGGGCTTCATAGTGCGTCGTTTTGCCAGTGTGGAGGGTGCGATATCCTGGTAGAGGGCTATGTCCACCCCATCATGTGAGATTTGCCTTTTCTCTCTGGCTACTGTCAAAATACGAGCAGTGTCCACAAATGACAATAGACCGCAGACAACATCTCTGGGTCTTTCATTCGGCCTCGGGGCTGGTCTTAGGACCCTGTGGATTCTCTCTATTATAATCGAGGCGGCCGACTCTTGACCTAGTAAATTTGCGAAGATCTCCATTGCCACTTTATTCAGTGCTTCGGAGGCCCAGGATTCAGGTAAGCCTTTGATGCGGATATTCCGTCTCCTGCTTCTGTTTTCCTGGTCCTCTAGTAAAAGCATCGCTCTGTTGAGCTCTGTAGTGTGGAAGTTGAGATATTCTTCTACTCCCGTGGAGTGCGACACAAGTTCATGTGCTGCAGTTTCCAGAGATTCTACTCTGTGCCCCATTTGAGTGATTTCCGATTTAATGTCAGAAAGTTCCACCAGTACTGGCTTTATAGCTTTTTCTAGTGTTTGCTCCAGTATCTTTGTGAGGAATGATTTTGAGACGGGTGATGGGTCTCTGGATTCCAATGTGTCTCCTTGAGAGCTGTCTGCATCTGTGTCCTCCTCTTCTTCAGCGCATGTAGCTGCCGCTGCCATCTTAGTGCCTGCGCCTGGTGAAGGGAGCGCTTTTTTCTTGAGGAAGCGTTGCATTGTCTGCTGGCTTTTTTGGGTTCTTGGTGTATCGGGAGCATCAGAGCTCCTGTCTCTCCCATGTTTAACCATTTTGAAGTGGGTCACCGTTAATTAAATGGTTTAAATTGCTTGGGTGCGGAAGAGCCGAGTTCTCACACAGCCATTTGCATTCCCGGCTCCGGGCCCTTTTTTTAGGTTTTAAAACAGATTGTGAATTCAGCTAGATATCTTCTGTCGTTTTGGGTTGACAGAACAAATAGGTCACTGTCTCTTTAATTCGGAAAGTTCAGAGAAAGCAATACCTATGCATCTTTTGGTTTTTCAGATTTGTTAATAATCGGATCTCTCCTGCAGAGTAAGATGGCAGATCTCCACGTTGTCCAGGTAGGCGCTGTCTGTATCCTGAGATGCGGTGCTTGTGGTAGAGGGGGTTGTATGAGGTGACCTTAGGCTCTATTTATGTGGGACTACTTCAGCGCAGCTTATATTGTATTTATACTTCAGAGACAGTGTGTGGCTGCAGAGTGTTGCGACCGATCCTCTTATGTCAGCACTGCTAAGAAAACAGCTTCCTTGATCGTTAAGCAGGGCACCCGCTGACAGGTCTGTATTTGATTTTAACTTTTATCTAGGGGTTGCTGATAAATTAGGGAACTAGCAGTATCGTCACTATTCTTAGAACTAAGATGGCGCCGACTCTGTCCAGCAGTCAGCGTTATGACGATGTTAAGGTGGGTGCTGTTAATATGACTCTGTTGTACAGCTTTAAGGGGGGTAAGAGCCGCATAGATATATGATTATTTGCGCTCCTGATCCTGTCAGGGCTCGGATCGTTCTTACTGTTTAGATGTAGCTTGTGATTCCAGTCTGGAGCGGTCTTCTCTGTGTCCCAAAATGGCGCTGGGTAATGAAGGCAGCCTCCAGTATAACGATTAGGGTAACTGCTGGAGTCGGGTGAGGGATAGGTACATTGGATGGTACACTATCTTGCTCCGGACTTGCAGAAAACTTTAGTCTCAGCAGTCTGTATCCCAGGTGAAGCTCCGGTATGCACACCGCTTCAAAATTTCGGCCGGGGATTCTGTCTCAGCTAGGCCTCACTCATAACTCCTGAACGGAGCAGCTTAGACGTCCCAGAGAGGTCTCAAATCAAAGCAAACAATGTCAGCTAACATCAGATAGCCAAGATGAAGTTATCAGACTTTGTATATTAGGCTGATGGCGTCTGATTAAGCCTGTTGTATCAGAGCAGGGGAGATAGACGTCCTCCTCAGACGGTAGTTAGCCACGCCCCCCAAAAGAATGTAAATTTTTAACGCAATTTGTAAATTTCTCCCTGCTATAGTATTTCCCCAAGAGATTCACTTAATCAGGAGAAATGTAATTTATTGGAGAAACCATGGGTCCAGTTTGCTCTCCACTTGGTATTTTCAAGTTACTCTAGGGGTGTGAGTATTTTAATACATAGAGATATAAAAAAAAAAATCGTTGATACAGTGATAGATAAAGATAGAAGGTATGTCATAATTGATTGTAAAATAAAAAATTAGCCCTGGATAATAGCTGGCATTTGCATCCCCAACCCCCCCCCCCCCCCCCCCCCATTTACATTGGAAGTACTGTTAAAGATTTACGATTATCAACTAAAAAGAGAAGGTAGATATCTTATTGTGACTTCAATATGGTTATGGATGATAGAGTAGATAGATGCAGGCCTGGGAAATCCTCACCCAACTATAGAAAATCGAGATTGCAAAATTTTCTGGAGGAGATCGATTGGGTTGATATATGGAGCATAAAGAATCCAGGAGCAAGAAAGTTTTCATGCTTCTCCAAGACACACACCTTTTTTTCAAGAATAGATATGGTGGTGGGAAATAGAGGTGCTACACAAGATATTGTTAGTGTTAAACATACACAAAGAGGGGCTTCAGACCACTCTCCACTTTTGTTTAACACTAGTGAAGAGATAGTATTAAGATTTGTGGGTTAAAATTAAGTTGGGCTGGATAGATATGATAGGAAATCACGATTTGTTGCGAAAAGATATTGTGGAATATTCTGAGATTAACTCGGATATGGCTGCTGTGGGAAGCAGGGAAAGCATTTATGAGAGGGATTTTTATAAAATACATTTCTATATATATACAAAAGAAAAAGAAAAACACATAGTAGGGTTAGAGAGGGAGGTCACTAAATTGGAAAATAAATATATAGACAACCCAACAAAGAACAACTATCAGATATAGGTAGAGTCCCAAAAGCGATACAAAGACGAACAGTATTGTCTGGCTGAACAACAAAAAAAATAATTATGTAAGAGAGCAGTACGCACAGGTACATACGCCGGGTAAAAGTCTTGCATTGATAGCTAGGGCACAGAGGAAAAGTAATTACCCGTATATGCCGGCGTATAAGACGACTGGGCGTATAAGACGACCCCCAACTTTTACACTGAAAATATAGAGTTTGGGATATACTCGCCGTATAAGACTACCCCTTTTTCAACACACAGCAGTACATTACTGCATCCCACCACCATCCCTGGGTATCTCTGCCATCCCTGCATCCCACCACCATCCCTAGATACCACTGCCATCCCTGCATCCCACCACCATCCCTAGATACCACTGCCATCCCTGCATCCCACCACCATCCCTAGGTACCACCGCCATCCCATGGTATCACCACCATCCCTGCATCCCACCACCTTCCTTGTCCTCCCTCCCTGCCTCCCAGACCCTAAACATGTGCCACCTATACTCTGAACATGTTTTTGTTATGTTATTCTTCATATTCACATTCACATATGCACATCTGCGCCACACTTAGATACGCCGCACGGAGATCTCGCACATGCGCAGGAGCGAGATGTGAGCGGCCGTGAGGATCCCGTGTATCCACGCTCGCGGCATGAAATCTCGCACATGCGTAAGAGCGAGATGCGAGCGGCCGGGAGGATGGCGGTACAAGGAGCATACAAGGTACAGAGCAGGGGGGAGGCATACAAGGTACAGAGCAGGGGGGAGGCATACAAGGTACAGCGCAGGGGGGGCATATGCTGTGGGTTACATCGCAGCTCTCAGCTGCTGGGGATACAAGGCAATAGCCCGGGCTCTCTCTGTTGATAATTCGGGCGTCCCGGCACTGCAGCGCCCGCCATACCCGGCGTATAAGACGACCCCCGACTTTTGAGAAGATTTTCATGTGTTAAAAAGTAGTCTTATACGCAGGAATATACAGTATATATCCCATCTGGTTAATGAGAAAGGTCAACGTCTAGAGGAGCAACTAGACAAAATAACATTAATAAAAACATACTTTGAAGAAATGTATAAAGGTAGAGTACAAAAAGGAACAGAAGATATAGAGAAATTCCTGGAGGGCATTGAAATTAATACCTTAACAGGAGATCAGAAAGCAAAATTGGAAAAGGATATAACCGTGGAAGAGGTACATATTATACTTACTCCATCTCAAAAAACAAATCTACAGGGTTAGATGGTATCCCATTTGAAGTTTATGACAAATATAGAGAAACTTTGAAACCTAAATTGATAGAAATGCAGAAGGCATTGTTTGAACGCAATAGGCTACCCGATACAGTATAAGAATCCCCAGTTAATGGATTCGTATCGCCCAATCTGTTTAATTAACACAGATAATAAATTATTGGCAAGGGTCCTAGCTAATAGACTTAAACGAGTCTTAACATCTATTATACAGGTAGACCAAACAGGATTTATGCCCGGTAAATCAACCTCTATCAATATTAGAAGATGCTTTCTAAATATGCAGATAAAACTGTATAATTGATGTCAGAGAATAATAGTTACGATAGATACTTCTAATGCCTTTGATACAATTGCTATACAGGGAAATTAAAGTTAAAATAATTCTTAATGGAGAAATCTCTAAACCTTTTGAGATCCAGAGAGGAGTGAGACAAGGTTGTCCCCTGTCTCCCCTTCTCTTTGCTATTGCTATAGAACCCCTAGCTGCATGGATATGCCAAGATAAGAATACAATAGGATATAAATATGGGAATCATTAAGAGAAAATTTCGCTGTAAGCGGATGATATGATGCTGTTTGTAGGCTCTCATGATTCCCTGAAACGCATATTTGAGGTGTTTGAGAGATACGGAAAAATGGCAGGGCTGAAGATAAACTGGGAAAAATCCACCTGTCTTCCCTTAGACCCTTTGGGGGACTTTATCCCTGGAGATTTGGAGATTAAAAAGGAGGGGTAATGGGTAAAATATTTAGGTATTAAGTTAACCAATAATCCAATGTATTATAATAAGCTAAACATAAAACCCCTTCTAACTAGAATAAGAGATAAAATCTTGATTTGGTAAAAAAATCTTCCCCTGTCTATGGCAGAAAGACTCTCCTTGATTAAGATGTGCTTACTCCCCATGCTTAATTACAGTTGCAAGAAAAAGTATGTGAACCCTTTGGAATGATATGGATTTCTGCACAAATTGGTCATAAAATTTGATCTGATCTTCATCTAAGTCATAACAATAGACAATCACAGTCTGCTTAAACTAATAACACACAAAGAATTAAATGTTACCATGTTTTTATTGAACACACCATGTAAACATTCACAGTGCAGGTGGAAAAAGTATGTGAACCCTTGGATTTAATAACTGGTTGAACCTCCTTTGGCAGCAATAACTTCAACCAAAAGTTTCCTGTAGTTGCAGATTAGTGTTGAGCGCGAATATCCGTTTTGCGAATTTTTATTGCGAATATCGTAACTTCGAGAATTCGCGAACAATTAGAATATTTGCCTCTATATTCGTTAAAACGAAATTTCGTTTCCTTTTAAGCTAATAACACAATAGAAATATAATTGATTAGTCCCAATGCATTTAGAACAACTCACATATTTATAAATTCCACACAAGCTGTAAGCAAAAGCAGCTAACTAACAGTAGTTTGGATGAGCCAGCTAACCATTACACGAACAGAATTTTTTTTGCGCATTTAATGTTAGCGAATTTTCGCATAAAATATAAGAAAGTCAAAACCATATGAGTAACTGAACGCTTCTGACATGTCAAGTGAATTCTCGGCACGGTTGCTAGCCTTTGCGAAAAAAAACGTCTTTACAACATGCGATCCGCACACAAGCTTTAAGCATTAGCAATAAGCATAGTAATACTTGACTGATGAAATGACTCGAAATTTTTCTAAAAAAATGCTATATACGAAAATCAAGAATATAGCACTATATTCGAAAAATACGGAATGCCGTATTTTTCGAATATAGTGCTATATTCTTGATTTTCGTATATAGTAATATTTTCGAAAAATTTCGAGTCATTTCATCAGTCAAGGACAAGTATATGCTGCTTATTGCTATGCTAATGCATATATATTATATGCGAAAATATTAATTGCGTAAAAAAATTCTGTTCGTGTAATGGTTAGATGGCTCTTCACAACTTGGAAAGAGCCATCTAACCATTACACGAACAGAATTTTTTTTACGCATTTAATATTTTCGCATATAATATATATGCAATCAATGCATTAGCAGCATAGCAATAAGCATATACTTGACTCATGAAATAACTCGTAAATTTTCGAAAATAGTGCTATATACGAAAATCCAGAATATGCCACTATATTTGAAAAATGCGGAATTCCGTAGTTTTCGAATATAGTGCTATATTCTAGATTTTCTTATATAGCACTATTTTCGAAAAATTTCGAGTCATTCCATCAGTCAAGTATTACTATGCTTATTGCTAATGCTTAAAGCTTGTGTGCGGATCGCATGTTCTAAAGACTTTTTTTTTTTCGCAAAGGCTAGGTTATGTTCCATGACTAGCAACCGTGCTGAGAATTCACTTGACAATCATGTCAAAAGCGTTCAGTTACTCATTTAATTTTAACTTTCTTATATTACATGCGAAATTTCGCTAACATTAAATGCGCAAAAAAATTCTGTTCGCGTAATGGTTAGTTACCATTACACGAACCGAATTGTTTTACGCATTTAATGTTAGCGAATTTTCGCATATAATATCCCAACCACTGTTAGCTGTTTTTTCCTTACAGCTTGTATGCGATCCGATCTACTCGCATATTGTAAATACGGTTTTTCGCCAATCCTAAATTATGTTCCATGACAAGCAATCTAGCCCAGAAGTTACTTGACATGTCCAAAACCGTTCAGGATCCTTACTCATTTAATTGTAACACTTTCAATATATTATATTGTATGCGAAAATCCGCTGCCATAACATTCGCAAAAAAATACTTTTCGTGTTATGTTTTTCCCGCCCGCCTAAACTAGTGTTATTGAGTATTTCACATATAGCCTTTATTGAGAGAATAATGGGCACCTAAATATTACCAGACATCCTATCGTGTACTTACTGATTGACCCTTGAAATACCATTTAATGTAGCCTATTTTACAACGGTTCCTGTAATGCGAAAAAAAGCGGACATTTCAAAAATTCGCATAAATCTATTCCTATAAGGCCATTCGACTATGGATTCTGCTTCTGCGAATTGTATATTATTGCGAATTATTCGTGACTGCCTATTCGCATTTTTTTTTCCTTGTTTTCCATGTGAGGTTATTGTTCACCCCTCCCTATTTTTGCTTATAGCCAATGGGAAGGCATTGTCACAGCTTAGCAACATCCCTAGCAACCAATAGGAAAGTAGTCTACCTCTCACTATATAAATCGAGGCACTCCCCGGTATCCATTTTGTGGGTTTAGTTATTGGAGAGATAGGAGCTGCTTGTTTTGTGCTGTGCTATTCTATTGATCCAGAAATTTTGAATTATTCTATCATTTAGCTAGTTAGTGTTAGGTAGTGATTAGGGAATATCTTTTAGGGTCTGAATTATTAGATAGGTTAGATTAGTTAGTTAAAAGATACAAGATACAGTTAGCTGATAGGTTTTAGTGCAGGGATCTGTGTAGGGCATTAGGTATAGGTAGTTAGGGACTTGAAAAGACCTCTAGATATAGATTAATAGTTTAGGTTAGTGTTTAGGGCTATTTAGAACAGATTTTAGGTTAGGTCAGTTAGGGATTTAGTGTAATTTTCTGTCTGTCCGTCCTTGTTTAAACTTCTGTTTGATTGCGTGTTTCTGTGTTATAGTTAATTTAAAACTTCAGTTTTGTTACATCTGTCTTGTCTTTGCGTCTGATTGTCCGCGTTTTTCTGTTTTATAGTTAGAAAAAATAAAAGTTTAGTTTTGTTTTTCGATTTGTTACATCTGTCTTGTCTTTGCGTCTGATTGTCCGCGTTTTTCTGTTTTATAGTTAGAAAAAAAAAAAAAAAAAAAAGTTTAGTTTTGTGTTTCGATTTGTTACATCTGTCTTGTCTTTGCGTCTGATTGTCCGCGTTTTTCTGTTTTATAGTTAGAAAAAAGAAAAAAAAACAAAAAAAGTTTAGTTTTGTGTTTAGATTTGTTACATCTGTCTTGTCTTTGCGTCTGATTGTCCGCGTTTTTCTGTTTTATAGTTAGAAAAAAGAAAAAAAAACAAAAAAAGTTTAGTTTTGTGTTTAGATTTGTTACATCTGTCTTGTCTTTGCGTCTGATTGTGTGCGTGTTTTCTGTGTTTCTTATTTTTTCATAAATAAATCAAAAAAAAATTATACTTACTCTAAATTAGTCTCGTTTTGAAGTTAGGCGTTTTATTTATTTTCCGTTTATTACTTTAATTTATTTTTATTATTTTTTTTGGTTTACATTACAAGTTAAATCTATTTTGTTTTTTGACACACGTCCCTACCACAATAAACCTTTGGCCCAATCACTTGTACGTAAATTATGAGTGCACCGGGCCGTGCAGGCAGCCGCGGTCGGGCAAATAGAGGAGTCAGTTCCGTTGCTGGACCGCCGACAGCGCGGGGCCGCTCCTCCAGTCATGTACAGGCAGGTGCCAGTGGCAGTGGTGTCCGCCTGATCCGTGATTTTTTTAATTTTAGCAGCCGTCCAAGGGCCATACTTTCCCAGGACGCCGAGACAGTGATGGCTCTGGTGGCTGACTCGAATGACACGGAGTCCTCAGCCCCAGTTCATAGCAGCAGCAGTAGCGGCAGATCTACGCCTCCTGTACTAGCAACCCCCACTCCCACAGAATTGTCCCCGCTCATGTTTGAAGACGAGGACACAGAGCTGGACATTCTGGGGGAGGCTATTCAGGAGGGTGATTTACAGTTCAGCCCTCAAGATGGGCAGTACTTTTTGGAAGGGATGGGTGATAACGAGGAGGAGGGGGCAACGTCAATAAATACGCCTTTGGAATCCCTTCCAACAGGTGCGGGTGGTTTGAGCCACACAACTCCCGCATCTAGTCAGACCCAGGCGCCAGCAAGGGGACAGCGGAGAACAGTCAGGGGCTCCATGTTAGCTGTTCCCCTCAGTCCACCACAGTTTGGCACCGGGTCTGACGTTGAAAATGAGGAGGAGGGTGATGCCGAATGGGTGCCACCTATTTTGTCAAGTACCAGCAGCACTGAAGTAGGTAGGCACCAGAGGGAAACGGTGCGGCAGGTCTCCAGGGAGCCCATTGGCAGGGGCTCTACTGTCGAGAGGATCAGGCAGCAACAGCAGCAGCATGCTCCGCCTGTGCACACTGAGGCCCAACAGGCGCAAGCCAGCACCATGCCATCGGACAGGAGGTTGGTGCGGAAGTCTCCTGTTTGGGCTTTCTTCACCCTGGCAACAGATGATGTTACTGTTGCTGTTTGTAACCTCTGCCATGCCAGGGTGAGGAGAGGGAGGTTAGTTTCTCGGCTGGGTACCACAGCCCTGAACCAGCACATGAGATTGAACCACTGGCGGGAGTGGGAACACAGTAAGAGTGGTAGTAGCAGCAACGCCAGTGTTCAGGGGACAGCAGCTCCTGCCACTGTACAGCAGCTCCCCCTCTATATTGCCACTACTGTTTCCCACCCACCAGCTTCCTCTAGTAGAGGTATTGGTACCGGCAGCCATCCCTCTGCAACCAGTGCACCCTCCTCTATCTCCTCTGCCGTCCGGCGCCAGCCAACAATTGCTGATGCTTTTGAACGTACCGTGCCCTACGCCCCAGGGGATCGACGTGTGCGTTCACTCAATGGGCTCCTGGCAAGGGTTATTGCCCAACATCTGCTTCCGTACAATCTGGTTGACAGCAACCCATTTAGGCAGATGTTGGAGCAGGCCCAACCCAAATGGCGTGTCCCCAGCCGCCATTACTTTGCCAGGACTGGTGTCCCTGCCCTGCACCAGCACCTTGTGCAGAATGTATGCCTGTCGCTGGATCATGCTGTCAGCGACAGGGTGCATCTCACAATGGATGCTTGGACCAGCAGGCATGGGCAGGGTCGCTACCTAAGTTTCACAGCCCATTGGGTTTCCCTCCGAGGCGCCGGGGAGGGAACGGCGGCATCTGAGTTTGTGGTGCCGCCCCGGGGTGTCCATGGGAGAACTACTCCTCTCCCGCAAGCCACTGTCTCCACGGCTGTTGAGCCCCCAAGCAAGCGTCCCCGTAGCTACGCAAGTGTGGGGCACGTCCGCTGCCAGGCCGTGCTCCAGCTTGTTAGCTTGGGGGAACGGAGACACACTGGACCTCATGTTCTGTCCGCACTACAGGCTCAGGTCCAGAAGTGGCTGACACCCCGAAGGCTCCAGGCAGGTATGGTTGTCTGTGACAACGGCAGCAACCTACTCGCCGCCCTTCAGGCTGGCAGTCTTACACACGTGCCCTGCATGGCACATGTCCTCAACCTTGTGGTGCAGAAATTCCTCCGCACTTACCCAGGGTTGAGTGACATTGTGCAAAGGGTACGTAGGATTGCCGGCCACTTCCGCCGATCCCCAACCGCCACCGCGTCCCTGTCCAAACTGCAGCGGGACAACAGCCTGCCCACCCACAGGCTGATTATGGACAGTGTGACGCGGTGGAACTCCACCCTCAACATGCTGGAGAGGTTGTGGGAGCAGCGACGGGCGGTGAGGGAATACCTGCTGGAGCTAGGCACTGCAGGGCCAACACACTCACTCCCCTACATCACTAATGCGGAGTGGGGGCAGATTCAGCAAGTCTGCCACGTGTTGGCCCCATTCGAGCAGGCGACAAAGATGGTTAGCAGGGAGCATGTCGGCCTCAACGATGTGCTCCCATTAGTGTTCCTGCTGGACAGGACACTAGATCGCCTGCTTGAAGCTGGGGAGAGTGCCTTGGTGGAGCATGAAGAGTCAACCATGCTCCACCTGGACCAGGCCCAGGACGAGGAGGAGGATGAATTAGTGGACATCCATGAGTCTGGGCTTGGTCAGGAGGGAGAGCCGGTGCTGGGGGCACCTATAGTCCGGGGGTGGGGCACCTCCGACCGGGAGCAGCAGCATCGGCAGCAGGAGGACCAAGAGGTCATGGTCTCTGGCAGCTCTGAAGAGTCACAGCGGGCTGTGCTCTTCCCCATGGCTGCCCACATGCTGCGATGCCTCAGGAGGGACCCCCGGATCATCAAAATAAAGGAGAGGGATGAGTTTTGGTTGGCCACCCTATTAGACCCTCGCTGCAAGGGGAAACTGGAGGAGTTTCTACCAGCCAGCCGGAGGCAGGCCCGTATTGAAAAGTTGCGGGCCTGTCTGGTCCACCGGCTGGAGGAGGCAAACCCTATGCCTCACGCTCCAGTTCTCCCCGCCCATCTCACCCAGCAGGTGTCTGGAACCACCAGCACCAGCCGAGCAGGTGACCTTGAGGGTGAGATGAGGCTGTTCTACCAGTCTGCGCGACCCAGTACCAGCAGCAGCAGCATGAGTAACCACCAGCGGCTGGCCCGCATGGTGGCAGACTACATGGGGTCCGTTGGTGCTTCCGACAGCATGAGCACCGACGACCCCATGGAGTACTGGGTTGCCAGGCTGGACACCTGCCGCGAGCTCGCTCAGTATGCGCTGGAGATACTTTCTTGCCCCCCCTCCAGCGTACTGTCTGAGCGGACTTTCAGCGCGGCAGGTGGGGTGGTCACCGACAAGAGGACCCGTCTGTCCACTGACTCTGTGGACAGACTAACATTCATAAAAATGAATGAGTCCTGGATCGGCAGTGACTTCTTGGCCCCCGCTGTCGGTTCAGGGCGCTGAAGGGTCCCTTGTTCATCCCTCTCCTTTGCTCTCCCTCCAATACGTTGTTTTTTAATTGTTTTTAATGTAAAATCCATAATTTTATCAATATTTGTTTAATTATTATCATATTAGTTATTTGGGCCTAGCTATATGTGGGCCTCATTCAATACCATTTTCAAAAAACCTATGGTGGATGATGCAACCTGTCCTGACTCCTGATCTATCCTAGTCATCTAGGGGCATTATAACACTCAATCTACTGCTGCAGCTTCATGTTCTGCTGATTTGGGCCTAGCTATATGTGGGCCTCATTCAATACCATTTTCAAAAAACCTATGGTGGATGATGCAACCTGTCCTGACTACTGATCTATCCTAGTCATCTAGGGGCATTATAACACTCAATCGACTACTGCTGCTTCATGTTCTGCTGATTTGGGCCTAGCTATATGTGGGCCTCATTCAATACCATTTTCAAAAAACCTATGGTGGATGATGCAACCTGTCCTGACTCCTGATCTATCCTAGTCATCTAGGGGCATTATAACACTCAATCTACTGCTGCAGCTTCATGTTCTGCTGATTTGGGCCTAGCTATATGTGGGCCTCATTCAATACCATTTTCAAAAAACCTATGGTGGATGATGCAACCTGTCCTGACTACTGATCTATCCTAGTCATCTAGGGGCATTATAACACTCAATCGACTACTGCTGCTTCATGTTCTGCTGATTTGGGCCTAGCTATATGTGGGCCTCATTCAATACCATTTTGAAAAAACCTATGGTGGATGATGCAACCTGTCCTGACTCCTGATCTATCCTAGTCATCTAGGGGCATTATAACACTCAATCTACTGCTGCTGCTTCATGTTCTGCTTGTGTGGGGCTCATTCAATACCATTTTCAAAAAACCTATGGTGGATGATGCAACCTGTCCTGACTCCTGATCTATCCTAGTCATCTAGGGGCATTATAACACTCAATCTACTGCTGCAGCTTCATGTTCTGCTGATTTGGGCCTAGCTATATGTGGGCCTCATTCAATACCATTTTCAAAAAACCTATGGTGGATGATGCAACCTGTCCTGACTACTGATCTATCCTAGTCATCTAGGGGCATTATAACACTCAATCGACTACTGCTGCTTCATGTTCTGCTGATTTGGGCCTAGCTATATGTGGGCCTCATTCAATACCATTTTCAAAAAACCTATGGTGGATGATGCAACCTGTCCTGACTCCTGATCTATCCTAGTCATCTAGGGGCATTATAACACTCAATCTACTGCTGCAGCTTCATGTTCTGCTGATTTGGGCCTAGCTATATGTGGGCCTCATTCAATACCATTTTCAAAAAACCTATGGTGGATGATGCAACCTGTCCTGACTCCTGATCTATCCTAGTCATCTAGGGGCATTATAACACTCAATCTACTGCTGCAGCTTCATGTTCTGCTGATTTGGGCCTAGCTATATGTGGGCCTCATTCAATACCATTTTCAAAAAACCTATGGTGGATGATGCAACCTGTCCTGACTACTGATCTATCCTAGTCATCTAGGGGCATTATAACACTCAATCGACTACTGCTGCTTCATGTTCTGCTGATTTGGGCCTAGCTATATGTGGGCCTCATTCAATACCATTTTGAAAAAACCTATGGTGGATGATGCAACCTGTCCTGACTCCTGATCTATCCTAGTCATCTAGGGGCATTATAACACTCAATCTACTGCTGCTGCTTCATGTTCTGCTTGTGTGGGGCTCATTCAATACCATTTTCAAAAAACCTATGGTGGATGATGCAACCTGTCCTGACTCCTGATCTATCCTAGTCATCTAGGGGCATTATAACACTCAATCTACTGCTGCTGCTTCATGTTCTGCTTGTGTGGGGCTCATTCAATACCATTTTCAAAAAACCTATGGTGGATGATGCAACCTGTCCTGACTCCTGATCTATCCTAGTCATCTAGGGGCATTATAACACTCAATCTACTGCTGCTGCTTCATGTTCTGCTTGTGTGGGGCTCATTCAATACCCTTTTCAAAAAACCTATGGTGGATGATGCAACCTGTCCTGACTCCTGATCTATCCTAGTCATCTAGGGGCATTATAACACTCAATCTACTGCTGCTGCTTCATGTTCTGCTTGTGTGGGGCTCATTCAATACCATTTTCAAAAAACCTATGGTGGATGATGCAACCTGTCCTGACTCCTGATCTATCCTAGTCATCTAGGGGCATTATAACACTCAATCTACTGCTGCTGCTTCATGTTCTGCTTGTGTGGGGCTCATTCAATACCATTTTCAAAAAACCTATGGTGGATGATGCAACCTGTCCTGACTCCTGATCTATCCTAGTCATCTAGGGGCATTATAACACTCAATCTACTGCTGCTGCTTCATGTTCTGCTTGTGTGGGCCTCATTCAATACCATTTTCAAAAAACCTATGGTGGATGATGCAACCTGTCCTGACTCCTGATCTATCCTAGTCATCTAGGGGCATTATAACACTCAATCTACTGCTGCTGCTTCATGTTCTGCTTGTGTGGGGCTCATTCAATACCATTTTCAAAAAACCTATGGTGGATGATGCAACCTGTCCTGACTCCTGATCTATCCTAGTCATCTAGGGGCATTATAACACTCAATCTACTGCTGCTGCTTCATGTTCTGCTTGTGTGGGGCTCATTCAATACCATTTTCAAAAAACCTATGGTGGATGATGCAACCTGTCCTGACTCCTGATCTATCCTAGTCATCTAGGGGCATTATAACACTCAATCTACTGCTGCTGCTTCATGTTCTGCTTGTGTGGGGCTCATTCAATACCATTTTCAAAAAACCTATGGTGGATGATGCAACCTGTCCTGACTCCTGATCTATCCTAGTCATCTAGGGGCATTATAACACTCAATCTACTGCTGCTGCTTCATGTTCTGCTTGTGTGGGGCTCATTCAATACCATTTTCAAAAAACCTATGGTGGATGATGCAACCTGTCCTGACTCCTGATCTATCCTAGTCATCTAGGGGCATTATAACACTCAATCTACTGCTGCTGCTTCATGTTCTGCTTGTGTGGGCCTCATTCAATACCATTTTCAAAAAACCTATGGTGGATGATGCAACCTGTCCTGACTCCTGATCTATCCTAGTCATCTAGGGGCATTATAACACTCAATCTACTGCTGCAGCTTCATGTTCTGCTGATTTGGGCCTAGCTATATGTGGGCCTCATTCAATACCATTTTCAAAAAACCTATGGTGGATGATGCAACCTGTCCTGACTACTGATCTATCCTAGTCATCTAGGGGCATTATAACACTCAATCGACTACTGCTGCTTCATGTTCTGCTGATTTGGGCCTAGCTATATGTGGGCCTCATTCAATACCATTTTCAAAAAACCTATGGTGGATGATGCAACCTGTCCTGACTCCTGATCTATCCTAGTCATCTAGGGGCATTATAACACTCAATCTACTGCTGCAGCTTCATGTTCTGCTGATTTGGGCCTAGCTATATGTGGGCCTCATTCAATACCATTTTCAAAAAACCTATGGTGGATGATGCAACCTGTCCTGACTACTGATCTATCCTAGTCATCTAGGGGCATTATAACACTCAATCGACTACTGCTGCTTCATGTTCTGCTGATTTGGGCCTAGCTATATGTGGGACTCATTCAATACCATTTTCAAAAAACCTATGGTGGATGATGCAACCTGTCCTGACTCCTGATCTATCCTAGTCATCTAGGGGCATTATAACACTCAATCTACTGCTGCTGCTTCATGTTCTGCTTGTGTGGGGCTCATTCAATACCATTTTCAAAAAACCTATGGTGGATGATGCAACCTGTCCTGACTCCTGATCTATCCTAGTCATCTAGGGGCATTATAACACTCAATCTACTGCTGCTGCTTCATGTTCTGCTTGTGTGTGGCTCATTCAATACCATTTTCAAAAAACCTATGGTGGATGATGCAACCTGTCCTGACTACTGATCTATCCTAGTCATCTAGGGGCATTATAACACTCAATCGACTACTGCTGCTTCATGTTCTGCTGATTTGGGCCTAGCTATATGTGGGACTCATTCAATACCATTTTCAAAAAACCTATGGTGGATGATGCAACCTGTCCTGACTCCTGATCTATCCTAGTCATCTAGGGGCATTATAACACTCAATCTACTGCTGCTGCTTCATGTTCTGCTTGTGTGGGGCTCATTCAATACCATTTTCAAAAAACCTATGGTGGATGATGCAACCTGTCCTGACTCCTGATCTATCCTAGTCATCTAGGGGCATTATAACACTCAATCTACTGCTGCAGCTTCATGTTCTGCTGATTTGGGCCTAGCTATATGTGGGCCTCATTCAATACCATTTTCAAAAAACCTATGGTGGATGATGCAACCTGTCCTGACTCCTGATCTATCCTAGTCATCTAGGGGCATTATAACACTCAATCTACTGCTGCTGCTTCATGTTCTGCTTGTGTGGGGCTCATTCAATACCATTTTCAAAAAACCTATGGTGGATGATGCAACCTGTCACGACTCCTGATATATCCTAGTCATCTAGGTGGATTAAAACAATGGATCTACTGCTGCTGCTATTGAACATTTTTTGACAATACCCTCATGAAAAAACATATATAATATAGTTTTTATTTTGATATCTAAAAAATGTTCATGCTAAGGAGCTTAAAAATCGTAATCTGGAGCTATGTCAAAATTTTTTGATTTTGAATGATTCAAGATTTAACAGGTTCCCGAGTGATAGGCTCAACCAAAAAAGATGAAGATGAAGTCATTCACCCATTATGACTAGTGTCTACTGTACAAGCCTGTTGGTCCAGTGCTATATTCTGCCTTTGCTAGAGTTGTCCCAGTCTATGTTCATCATTGAGCAACATTATGTTTTTAATGAATCAGTTGAAAAGACTAAATCAACAGATCAACTGACCATGTTAGTAATACATTAATTAATGTTTTCTTCCGTGATGCCATGAACAGTCTAGAATAAGACAATAGCATCATGCATATTGTATCAAATGTGAACTATTTGTTCAGGGAGCATTAAACCTAATTTAAATCCATGTACAAACAAGTTATTTGAGACCTTTAAGACCTTATATATTTTTTTTAAATAACAGTCTACTTAAGCGTTATTTAATTCAATTATTCTGCAGAGTTATGAATCATAACTTTGGAGTCTGCATTTTACTACAGTGTTAACTGTAAAACATGAAGGTTCTTAATCGTGCGTAGGCAACCAGCATGGATCAATTTTTCTACTTTGCACTATAACAAGTCTAGAGTGTAGAATTCTCAAAACTTGTTTTGGATTGTTAATATTCATGCATGTGCTGTGTCACTTATGTATTGTCAATATTTAAAATAAGAAAAAAGTATATCAATAACACAATAAAATAAAAAGTGTTGTTTGGCTTCATTTACAAAATTAAATTATTTAACTTTATTTTATTTTCTTTGGTTTATTTTAAAAAATTGGGTTTGGGGGGCCAATGTTGTGGTTCACGATGTAGCAAGTTGTGGACCGCATGTGGCTTTCCCTTGTCAAAAGGTCTTGTGCAATAAAAATAGTACTCGACTTATTGATGAACCTAATGAAACAATTTTATTTGATTTTATTTAAGTTTATTTTTTCCCTACGGATTAAGGTTCTAACATGGTGGTGTCTGTTGTCCTGGGAGGGGTGGCCGACTTCCGTGTTGACCTATCTACATGGTTGGGTCTGACTGGCGTTAGACTCATCCGTGTGACAATCCGGTTTTGATAATGAAGCCTGAATGACACATGTATATAGGGATATTTACTTTTATCTATTTTTTTAAATATTGACAATAATGTAATGATGATTTGCACATGCTAAATATATATAGACACAGCTTTAAAAAAATTTAATTTAAAAATACGTACTATATAATGTTCCTCAACTGTTGGAGAATTCTTATACTCTGAGTCATGTAAGCACATTTTTTGGTCTGTTTGGCGGAAGCAATGCCAGGACATTTAAATTTTTTTGTAATAAGTGCACTATTACGGATACGTGCTGTTTAGTTTTTACAACATGCCTTTACCATTTTACTTATATCTACTTTTTTTTTTTTTTTTTTTGTGGGGTATACACAATTAGTTCGAAATAAGAGATTAACGGTGGATTATAAGGCCTACAACAACCATAAATGCTCATATTATCCAATTGCTTAATAATTATGTGTAGGCAACATACTCAACGATTATCAAGGACTACTGCTATTATAAATATGCGTTGAACTTCTGGGTGGGACAAAAAATGCCAATTTTATATGTACATTCCGGTTGATGTTTGTCAGTGTACTGATGAGTTTGTGTATAGTATAGGGGCCTCACTGTAAACAAATGTTTTGAAATGAATTGCAAAACTTCAATTAATAAAATAAAAACAAACACACAATATATAGATCAACAAATAAAATAATATTTTTTATAATATTTAAATAACAACAAAAAAAAAGTAAAATTGGCCTTAAGGCAAGGCCTTCAGAACATTAATAATGTTGAGTATCTCCCCAACCGCCTTGTTGTGCTGCTCCTCCACGACAGCCATTTGGTGGGAGTACTGCACCCTTAACTGGCGTAATTTGCGGCAGTGCTGCTCCCGGCACTTCCTCAACAGAGAAACATGGTCCCTCTGAAGGACTTGAACCTTCTCCTTGAGGGATTTAATTACTGTTAAAAAGAAAAAAATATATAATTAAATATATATATATATATATATATATATAATATATATAGTACATTTTAAATATGTATTTATTTGTTTGACATCTCATTAAATGCAATTTAGTGAATATTGTATAAAGTTGTTCACTATTGACTATTGTAGGTGAAAAAAAATATGAAAAATATATTTTTCATTTTAAACGTCTATATAAAATAAAAAAAAATTTTTTTTTAACCTAACATTAGTCCATGAATAGTCTATGTCATTGAGGTCATAATTTACATATGATATTTGATTTGTATAATTAATTTATATTTATTGGTATAAATGATAGGGTTCTTATTATTATTATACTTTTTATAATCAATAGATTTTTGAATAATATTGCAACGACAAGATTGAAAAGTGTGAAAAAGATAAACAAATTTACGTTAATCTGTACGTCGGGAATAAGCACACCTGTTTTGTTTCTGGAGTTTTGTCTTTAATATTGATTTTTGAACGGGGTTAAAATAGTTAACATAGACATTGGGTGGGACATGTCTCATCCGTACTCCATCCTATGTTCTCATAACGGTGCTGTTAAAAAGGATTTTAAGATAAATTGTGGACAGGCCATCCCAACGCAGAACAATCTAAGAAAGGAACCAGAATGGTGACAGACAGTAGTGTGTTTCGATAGTACTGTCTTTTTACCCTGCTTGTAATGAACTGTAAGTTTGGCACTTTATGTTATCCAATATAACTAAACTAATACATGTGTGTGTGAATAAGTTTAAACAACAAAAGCACATGGTGGCAAACTCAGCCACTGTATATTGTCATTCCTGTATGTACGACGTTATTGCATATGTGTATGCCACTTAAAAGAATCAAGCGTATAGATGTTTTGTGTAATATGGTTCGTGTGGGCTGTAAAGTTCCTAGGCTGGCTGCATGAAAACCGCCAGCATTGATGCAATTGTATGTTGTTATGTGAGGGCACCCAGATAGCTATTTGTATTGTATTTGTGTATTCTGAGCGGCATTCACCTAATGATATGCACTCAGACTTCAGCTATCTTGGAATATGTTAAATGTCTGTGTTGCTGGGAGGGTGTGACATTGTGTTTTTGGGTGGGGATTCCTGTTCTGTTGTTCTCACATGTGTATTGCCGATGTCCCTTTGTCCTGAAAGATAATTGGATTACTCCTCTCCCCTCCAGGCCAGAGAGGATGAAACCATGATGCATTGTGGGGATGTGTTGTGTCTGTGTATCCTAAGTTGCTGCATATCTGTCCTGTGTAGCAGTCTTGCTTCTTGTCCACTAGGGGCGTGTCCACCAGATGGGGAGCTGCATAGGGGGGGTAGCCCTCAATAAAGAGTTCCTGTTTTATTCCTTAATGAAGTCTTGGCTCCTGTTTGGGGGATGGAATAACTACACTCTTGGGGATTGCTATATCACAATACTCCCCTGAGTATAAGCTCTTTTAAGAGCTTGCTCCTGTTTCCAGGCTCCCAGCGGAGACCTTGTGGATCGTGCTACCCCTCCACTACACACATATTTACCCTCCTTGTGTGGGGTGGTGACTACCCCGTCATCATCCTCCTCTTCCTGCTCCTCATCCTCAAAAATGTGGGGGGGCAACTCAGGTAGGGCTGCTGGTCCAGCCTCTTCCTCCACCATTGACTCCCCCTCCTGTGGTGGTGGTGGGTCATTTGATGTCCCTGAGGGTCCTGCCTGCTGCTCCTGCTCCCCCTCAGACGCCGACAGCTCCCAGGAATCCCTGCTGGCAGGCCTGTGTTTTACAGACGGAAGGCGAGCCCCTATAATTACAAATTAATACTTATGTAAAAATAAAAATCACAAATAATAAATGTACCTCACCATTACGTTACTTTTGTTTATTTCATCAACACTCAATAATGTTTGTACCTGGACAGTGCTCGTCACGGATCTTGCGGATTCTGGCCATATGTCTCCGCTTCAGGTCCGACCACTTTTTGCAAATGGCCAAGGCTTCATGTTTGCCCTCATGAACCCTCCTCATCTCCTTCCTCAGCTCCCTTACTATGGCGTGTTTTGATTTGTTAGAGCGTAGTTCATCATAACCTTGCTCTAACAGGCGCTGCGTGATTAAGAAAAGAAGCATTTTATAAAAATTATTTAATAAAACTAAGATTAAGGAACTTTAACATTAGCACAAGTGGAGTACGTCAGGCTATTCTAGGAAGTTGAACAAGCGGTCAGATCCTTCCTGCCGCTAGTTCACTTATGCCCCCAGACAGTGGCGTAGTTAGAAATGACTTGGCCCCACAGCAAAATTTTTTTAATGGGGACAACCTACCTACCACCCACAAATTTTCAAAAAGGCATTACTTTCAAGCCACCCACATAACTGTGGCTAGTAAAGATTGCTCTCTCACACCAGTCCCGGCAGCTGTTCCATCCATTTTATACACTGTCTATACTGTCACTGTATATAATTTTATTGTGTAATACTGTTGAGGGGGCCCTGAAAAAATCTTTTAGACCTCCTCCTCCTGGATCTGCCCCTTCTGGGTCAGGGCCCCCAAGCATGCCCTGTAAATACGCCACAGCGACAAGAATGACGATACGTCAACATTTACTATAATAATGGCGGCCAGGGGTGTAACTATCCGGGAAGCAGGAGAAGCGTCTGCTTTGCGGCCCTGACCCAGAAGAGGCCCATCCCACAAAGGAGGACTAAAAGATTTCGTCATGGCCCCCTCGGTAGTATTACACAATGAAATTATGTAACACAGTGACAGTATAGACAGTTAACAAAACGGATGGAACAGCTGCCGGGCCTGCAGCTACACCACTGGTGTCGAGGGAAACGTTCCAGCAGCAGCAAGTCAGCACACGGCCAGAGGCAGTCTAACTAAAAGCTCTGCATGTTGTAGTTTAATTACACGGAACCGCTCGCCGTGCGCTGCCTTGATGCCGCAGTAACTGACCACCAACATGTCATCATTATCTCAAATACCAAACCAAAAATTATTATTATTTGCGAGTCAAATACTACAATTTAACTTAACGTAACCGTATAAAATCTAATTGTGGTGAAATTGTATGTGTGTGGGGTATAAGCTATTAGATATTGTCCATCTGAGGAGAGATGTACCTGTCTAGTGACGGCATAGTTTGGGGTGTAAAGCTGGTCCGCCTCCACGTGGTGCACCCTGGGTAACGCTAAATGAACCAGCAAATATACTGTATAATGTAAAAAATTACTTCTCCTGACCAACAGGACACTTATTTGAATATTTAGACTAGCCGTCCGCACACTGCGGCCCCCCTGCAAACTGCGGCCCTCCGGCTGTGGCAAAAATAAAACTCACATCATTCCATGACAACCTACAGCTATCATCCTATAGAAGGACATAATGGGACGGGAGTTGTAGTTTTAGAACAACTGGAGGACCGCTGTTTGAATAGACTGTGTGTGTGTGTTTGTGTGTTGGGGGAGGTCAGGGGGGGGGGGGGGTTTGAGGGGGGGTTTGGTGGTATGCAGTGTGGGTATATTGTCTGAGGCAGGAAATTAGATGTACAATGTGCATCTGATATATATATTTGTATGCATTGCTATCCATACATAATGACACGTCGGCCACATGTATGTATGAATAGCATATAAATATATAGCAGATGCCAGTGAGATACTGCTTTGATGGCAGACCATTAAAACCATTTATGAGATCAAAAATGCTTAACTATTTATTTTAGTAATATAGATAAAATCACATTATATATAGTATGAGTAGATGTTAATGATTATCTGAAAAATATATTACTTTGGAATGTCAACAATACTTGTTTCAAACTATCATTTATATGTAATCAAAGTATGTACTATCCGAATTTTAATGCCATGCGAAAATAGTTTAAACAAATACATCCGAAAAATTCAATTCAATAAACCTACATAGGAATATTACTAAGATATGCGAAACAAGCGTGTATGCGAACAAATGTTCAATTAGATTATACTTACTATGACGATCAGCTCCTCCTCAGCTTTAGTGAACTTGCTGGCCACCATCGTAAAAACTGAGCGCATAAAGTTTTCAACCGCACAAAACTGACGCAAGTTGAATTCTGGTTGAAAACGGCGCTTACTTCCGGTTTTGAACAAATCACGCGCATGCGCAAAATGATACGAAAATGTCAGTACAGTTTCAGCTATTTGTATGTTAACGAATATTCGATAAAATTAATGATATATCAGGTTTTAGAATATTCGTATCACTCGAAATCTATGATATATTACAATATCTATAATATTCGTAAAAAACAAAGCGGATATAAGGCATTAGTAGTTTCGAAATCTTTCTATTGAAAATGAATAATATTGCCTAGGCTATATTGCAATAACATTGTGTTCTAGTCTGATTTTATATTGCAATATAGAGAATATTCAAAACATTTATTGTATAATTTGAACAGTGAACAGTACACCACTGAACACTAAAGACATTTAGAAATTTGCGAATTCGCATAATATGCGCATATTACGCGTATATAACTATGCGCATATTATGCGCATATTATTAGCTAACGTACGAATATTCGATTTCTGAGGATAGAATACGAATATTCTAACGAATATTCGCGAAATATCGCGAAAACGAATATGGCACCTCAAGCTCATCACTATTGCAGATCAGACATGCACAACGGTCAGGAGTAATTCTTGACCATTCCTCTTTACAGAACTGTTTTAGTTCAGCAATATTCTTGGGATGTCTGGTGTGAATCGCTTTCTTGAGGTCATGCCACAGCATCTCAATCGGATTGAGGTCAGGACTTTGACTGGGCCACTCCAGAAGGCATATTTTCTTCTGTTTAAGCCATTCTGTTGTTGATTTACTTCTATGCTTTGGGTTGTTGTCCTGTTGCAACACCCATCTTCTGTTGAGCTTCAGCTGGTGGACAGATGGCCCTAAGTTCTCCTGCAAAATGTCTTGACAAACTTGAGAATTCATTTTTCCTTCGATGATAGCAATACGTCCAGGCCCTGACACAGCAAAGCAGCCCCAAACCATGATGCCCCCACCACCATACTTTACAGTTGGGATAAGGTTTTGATGTTGGTGTGCTGTGCCTCTTTTTCTCCATACATAGTGTTGTGCGTTTCTTCCAAACAACTCAACTTTGGTTTCATCTGTCAACAGAATATTTTGCCAGTACTGCTGTGGAACATCCAGGTGCTCTTGTGCAAACTGTAAACGTGCAGCAATGTTTATTTTGGACAGCAGTGGCTTCCTCTGTGGTATCCTCCCATGAAATCCATTCTTGTTTAGTGTTTTACGTATCGTAGATTCGCTAACAGGGATGCTAGCATATGCCAGAGACTTTTGTAAGTCTTTAGCTGACACTCTAGGATTCTTTTTCACCTCATTGAGCAGTCTGCGCTGTGCTCTTGCAGTCATATTTACAGGACTGCCACTCCTAGGGAGAGTAGCAGCAGTGCTGAACTTTCTCCATTTATAGACAATTTGTCTTACCATGGACTGATGAACAGCAATGCTTTTGGAGATACTTTTATAACCCTTTCCAGCTTTATGCAAGTCAACAATTATTAATTGTAGGTCTTCTGAGAACTCTTTTGTGCGAGGCATCATTCACATCAGGCAATGCTTCTTGTGAAAAGCAAATCCAGAACTGGTGTGTGTTTTTTATAGGGCAGGGCAGCTGTACCCAACACCTCCAACCTCATCTCATTGACTGGACTCCAGTTGGCTGATACCTCACTCCAATTAGCTCTTGGAGATGTCATTAGTCTAGGGGTTCACATACTTTTTCCACCTGCACTATGAATGTTTACATGGTGTGTTTAATAAAAAACATGGTAACATTTAATTCTTTGTGTGTTATTAGTTTAAGCAGACTGTGATTGTCTATTGTTGTGACTTAGATGAAGATCAGATCACATTTTATGACCAATTTGTGCAGAAATCCATATCATTCCAAAGGGTTCACATACTTTTTCTTGCAACTGTATATTTTATGGAATTCACCAATCAATATACCAAAGAAAATCTTTCATGTTGTTGAGCGTTTATTGCAGGCATTGATATGGAGAGGGAGAAAACCAAGAATGAAACTTCAAAATTTGCAACTCTCAGAAAAAGAGGGAGGTCTCTCGGTCTAGATATAAAAACGTATTTCTTATCAGGACATATCAAAAATACTTTGGAATGGGGGAACTCCTCTCTTTAAAGGTCACTGGTGGGAAGTCTGGACAAGAATTTATTAAAATATGGGATTTCCCAGATTTTGGAGGCTGGTATTTATCTTCAGGGGAGCCCAGTGAGAATAGTCACCCTAGAATTTATGTATAATATATGGAAGAACATAAAAAATTTATGGGAGAACACTGAGCTAAATGAAGAAACCCTGATATGGAAGAATACTCGTTTAAAGGAGTTTAAAAACATCCAAAGTACCCCCTGGATTAGATATGGGATATATATGGTTAGGTCAGATACTACATAATAATCAAGTAATCGGTTTCCAAGAACTGAAGGAAAGATTTGGTTGTTTAGATAAAGATTTTTTCCATTATATACAACTCAAACATGCCTGTAGATCCTGCAAAAGAGAAAGACAGGTTACAGACAAACTACCAGCACCTTTAAAAAAGATACCTGCATCTATGGAGGATAAAAAGAAAATATCACAAATATATAACACATTAGTGTTACAAAAAAGGATAAGGTATAGTTCGCATATTAACCACCTCCGGACCGCCTAACGCAGGATCGCGTTCCGGAGGTGGCAGCCCTGCACAGAGTCACGCATATATGCGTCATCTCGCGATGGCTGAGATTTCCTGTGAACGCGCGCACACAGGCGCGCGCGCTCACAGGAACGGAAGGTAAGAGAGTTGATCTCCAGCCTGCCAGCGGCGATCGCTCGCTGGCAGGCTGGAGATGTGTTTTTTTTAACCCCTAACAGGTATATTAGACGCTGTTTTGATAACAGCGTCTAATATACCTGCTACCTGGTCCTCTGGTGGTCCCCTTTGTTTGGATCGACCACCAGAGGACACAGGTAGCTCAGTAAAGTAGCACCAAGCACCACTACACTACACTACACCCCCCCCCCGTCACTTATTAACCCCTTATTAGCCCCTGATCACCCCTGATCACCCCATATAGACTCCCTGATCACCCCCCTGTCATTGATTACCCCCCTGTCATTGATCAACCCCCTGTAAAGCTCCATTCAGACGTCCGCATGATTTTTACGGATCCACTGATAGATGGATCGGATCCGCAAAACGCATCCGGACGTCTGAATGAAGCCTTACAGGGGCATGATCAATGACTGTGGTGATCACCCCATATAGACTCCCTGATCACCCCCCTGTCATTGATTACCCCCCTGTCATTGATTACCCCCCTGTAAAGCTCCATTCAGATGTCCGCATGATTTTTACGGATGCACTGATAGATGGATCCGATCCGCAAAACGCATCCGGACGTCTGAATGAAGCCTTACAGGGGCATGATCAATGACTGTGGTGATCACCCCATATAGACTCCCTGATCACCCCCCTGTAAAGCTCCATTCAGATGTCCGCATGATTTTTACGGATGCACTGATAGATGGATCCGATCCGCAAAACGCATCCGGACGTCTGAATGAAGCCTTACAGGGGCATGATCAATGACTGTGGTGATCACCCCATATAGACTCCCTGATCACCCCCCTGTAAAGCTCCATTCAGATGTCCGCATGATTTTTACGGATGCACTGATAGATGGATCCGATCCGCAAAACGCATCCGGACGTCTGAATGAAGCCTTACAGGGGCATGATCAATGACTGTGGTAATCACCCCCCTGTCATTGATTACCCCCCTGTAAAGCTCCATTCAGATGTCCGCATGATTTTTACGGATGCACTGATAGATGGATCGGATCCGCAAAACGCATCCGGACGTCTGAATGAAGCCTTACAGGGGCATGATCAATGACTGTGGTAATCACCCCCCCTGTCATTGATTACCCCCCTGTAAAGCTCCATTCAGATGTCCGCATGATTTTTACAGATGCACTGATAGATGGATCGGATCCGCAAAACGCATCCGGACGTCTGAATGAAGCCTTACAGGGGCATGATCAATGACTGTGGTTATCACCCCATATAGACTCCCTGATCACCCCCCTGTAAAGCTCCATTCAGATGTCCGCATGATTTTTACGGATGCACTGATAGATGGATCCGATCCGCAAAACGCATCCGGACGTCTGAATGAAGCCTTACAAGGGCGTGATCAATGACTGTGGTGATCACCCCATATAGACTCCCTGATCACCCCCCTGTAAAGCTCCATTCAGATGTCCGCATGATTTTTACGGATGCACTGATAGATGGATCCGATCCGCAAAACGCATCCGGACGTCTGAATGAAGCCTTACAGGGGCATGATCAATGACTGTGGTGATCACCCCCCTGTCATTGATTACCCCCCTGTAAAGCTCCATTCAGATGTCCGCATGATTTTTACGGATGCACTGATAGATGGATCCGATCCGCAAAACGCATCCGGACGTCTGAATGAAGCCTTACAGGGGCATGATCAATGACTGTGGTGATCACCCCATATAGACTCCCTGATCACCCCCCTGTAAAGCTCCATTCAGATGTCCGCATGATTTTTACGGATGCACTGATAGATGGATCCGATCCGCAAAACGCATCCGGACGTCTGAATGAAGCCTTACAGGGGCATGATCAATGACTGTGGTGATCACCCCCCTGTCATTGATTACCCCCCTGTAAAGCTCCATTCAGATGTCCGCATGATTTTTACGGATGCACTGATAGATGGATCCGATCCGCAAAACGCATCCGGACGTCTGAATGAAGCCTTACAGGGGCATGATCAATGACTGTGGTGATCACCCCCATATAGACTCCCTGATCACCCCCCTGTAAAGCTCCATTCAGATGTCCGCATGATTTTTACGGATGCACTGATAGATGGATCCGATCCGCAAAACGCATCCGGACGTCTGAATGAAGCCTTACAGGGGCATGATCAATGACTGTGGTTATCACCCCATATAGACTCCCTGATCACCCCCCCTGTCATTGATCACCCCCCCTGTCATTGATCACCACCCCTGTCATTGATCACCACCCCTGTCATTGATCACCACCCCTGTCATTGATCACCCCCCTGTCATTGATCACCCCTCTGTAAGGCTCCATTCAGACATTTTTTTGGCCCAAGTTAGCGGAATTATTTTTTTTTTTTTCTTACAAAGTCTCATATTCCACTAACTTGTGTCAAAAAATAAAATCTCACATGAACTCACCATACCCCTCACGGAATCCAAATGCGTAAAATTTTTTAGACATTTATATTCCAGACTTCTTCTCACGCTTTAGGGCCCCTAGAATGCCAGGGCAGTATAAATGCCCCACATGTGACCCCATTTCGGAAAGAAGACACCCCCAGGTATTCCGTGAGGGGCATATTGAGTCCATGAAAGATTGAAATTTTTGTCCCAAGTTAGCGGAACGGGAGACTTTGTGAGAAAAAAATAAAAAATATCAATTTCCGCTAACTTGTGCCAAAAAAAAAAAATTTCTATGAACTCGCCATGCCCCTCATTGAATACCTTGGGGTGTCTTATTTCCAAAATGGGGTCACATGTGGGGTATTTATACTGCCCTGGCATTCTAGTGGCCCCAAAGCGTGAGAAGAAGTCTGGTATCCAAATGACTAAAAATGCCCTCCTAAAAGGAATTTGGGCCCCTTTGCGCATCTAGGCTGCAAAAAAGTGTCACACATCTGGTATCGCCGTACTCAGGAGAAGTTGGGGAATGTGTTTTGGGGTGTCATTTTACATATACCCATGCTGGGTGAGAGAAATATCTTGGTCAAATGCCAACTTTGTATAAAAAAATGGGAAAAGTTGTCTTTTGCCAAGATATTTCTCTCACCCAGCAAGGGTATATGTAAAATGACACCCCAAAACACATTCCCCAACTTCTCCTGAATACGGCGATACCACATGTGTGACACTTTTTTGCAGCCTAGGTGGGCAAAGGGGCCCATATTCCAAAGAGCACCTTTAGGATTTCACAGGTCATTTACCTACTTACCACACATTAGGGCCCCTGGAAAATGCCAGGGCAGTATAACTACCCCACAAGTGACCCCATTTTGGAAAGAAGACACCCCAAGGTATTCCGTGAGGGGCATGGCGAGTTCCTAGAATTTTTTATTTTTTGTCACAAGTTAGTGGAAAATGATGATTTTTTTTTTTCTTTTTTTTTTCATACAAAGTCTCATATTCCACTAACTTGTGACAAAAAATAAAAACTCCCATGAACTCACTATGCCCATCAGCGAATACCTTGGGGTCTCTTCTTTCCAAAATGGGGTCACTTGTGGGGTAGTTATACTGCCCTGGCATTCTAGGGGCCCAAATGTGTGGTAAGGAGTTTGAAATCAAATTCTGTAAAAAATGACCTGTGAAATCCGAAAGGTGCTCTTTGGAATATGGGCCCCTTTGTCCACCTAGGCTGCAAAAAAGTGTCACACATGTGGTATCGCCGTATTCAGGAGAAGTTGGGGAATGTGTTTTTGGGGGCCTTTTTACATATACCCATGCTGGGTGAGAGAAATATCTTGGCAAAAGACAACTTTTCCCATTTTTTTATACAAAGTTGGCATTTGACCAAGATATTTATCTCACCCAGCATGGGTATATGTAAAAAGACACCCCAAAACACATTCCCCACCTTCTCCTGAGTACGGAGATACCAGATGTGTGACAATTTTTTGCAGCCTAGGTGGGCAAAGGGGCCCATATTCCAAAGAGCACCTTTCGGATTTCACAGGTCATTTTTTACAGAATTTGATTTCAAACTCCTTACCACACATTTGGGCCCCTAGAATGCCAGGGCAGTATAACTACCCCACAAGTGACCCCATTTTGGAAAGAAGAGACCCCAAGGTATTTCGTGATGGGCATAGTGAGTTCATAGAAGTTTTTATTTTTTGCCACAAGTTAGTGGAATATGAGACTTTGTAAGAAAAAAAAAAAAAAAAATCATCATTTTCCGCTAACTTGTGACAAAAAATAAAAAGTTCTATGAACTCACTATGCCCATCAGCGAATACCTTAGGGTGTGTACTTTCCGAAATGGGGTCATTTGTGGGGTGTTTGTACTGTCTGGCCATTGTAGAACCTCAGGAAACATGACAGGTGCTCAGAAAGTCAGAGCTGCTTCAAAAAGCGGAAATTCACATTTTTGTACCATAGTTTGTAAACGCTATAACTTTTACCCAAACCATTTTTTTTTTACCCAAACATTTTTTTTTTATCAAAGACATGTAGAACTAAAAATTTAGAGCAAAATTTCTATATGGATCTCCTTTTTTTTGCGAAATTTTACAACTGAAAGTGAAAAATGTCATTTTTTTGCAAAAAAATCGTTAAATTTCGATTAATTACAAAAAAAGTAAAAATGTCAGCAGCAATGAAATACCACCAAATGAAATCTCTATTAGTGAGAAGAAAAGGAGGTAAAATTCATTTGGGTGGTAAGTTGCATGACCGAGCAATAAACGGTGAAAGTAGTGTAGGTCAGAAGTGTAAAAAGTGGCCTGGTCTTTCAGGGTGTTTAAGCACTGGGGGCTGAGGTGGTTAAAGGGAAAAAAATTGGAAAGGTGCCGGGGTGCAGTTGGGGATAGAACATTGGGAATACATCTACAGTATCAGGTGATCAGAAAAATTTCTTTAAACCCAGCCCATAGATTAATACAGTTTTACGTGATACATTGTCTTTATTATACACCGGATAAACTGATGAAATTTTATAAGAACAAAGAATTGAAATGGAAAAAATGTGATGAAATTGGTGTAAATGATGTACACATATTATGGGGATGTTCTTACATACAAAAGTTTTGGGGGGAGGTATTAACCCAAATTAGGGAAATCCTTTAGATTGAAATATCCAATAGATTTGAGGTAATTTTTTTATTGCATGGTGCGAGAAATTACAGATGTATTAAAATTGAAACTGGTTGCAAAGTAATTATTTCAGGCCAGAAGAAGTATAGTCCTAAACTGGACAGATAAGAAGGCCCCTACAATAGAGAGATGGAAGAGGCTTGTTAGAAGCTCAGTGATCTGTGAAAAATATCATATAGGATCAAAAAAGAAACAGACGCTAGTTGCCGAGATTTGGGGGAGGTGGCTGGAGTAGGGGGATGAGACAGAGCGGGCCGTGGATATAGATTTTTTTTTTTTTTTTTCTTTTCCTCCTCGGGGTATGGCGGGGTAAGTATGGGTTTCTTAGACTGAAAAATATATACATTTTATATGATATGGAAATTTGTATGCTTTATACTTTGAATTAATAAAAAACATTTTTAAAAAAACACAATACGATCTAAAGAGAAAATTAATTCTTAATTAGCAAATCAGTTCTAACATATAATTTAAATCTAATAGACTCCTGCCGTCCAATCTTTTTAACCAGTGCATCATTCTGAAAGAATGAGCTGAAAAACAAAAGCTCCCTAAACCCAATTCCAACAAACATTTCTTAAAAACTGAATTGAATTGGTATTTAGTAAGTGGAAAAAAAATTTCATGCAAAAATAAAATGCCCCCGATCTAATGCCCAACCAACGAATAATGTTTTCAACTGGATAAATAGATGAACCAGGAAAACTAAACAGTCTCAACGAACAGCCTCTGCCAAGTTGGTCTGTCTTTGACCTCCTTATTCTCACCACCACAGAACCATCATCAACTTTCACATCCTCAATTAATAAACCTGATGGGGAGAAGGGACTACTGGATACCAACTCACTTATACGTAGGGCCCCAAAAAATGGCAAAACAAAAACTGTTCTGAAAAGACACGTCTCAAATTGATTGAAACATACCTTATCCAAAACAACCCACAGACATTGCAATACAAGGGGCGTTCATTAAAGTTTTCCCCTGACCCACTTCTATTTATCACAGGACGCTGAAACTGCACATGTGTAATGATATAAGTCTCTATAGATTACATGCCAATTTGCAACTCAGAACTGATAACGGTCTTGATTTTACAGGTGCTGAAGCGGTGTGAGGTTTAATAATGGACCCAGTGGAATATAGAGCAGTCATCAAGTTCCTTTACTTGAAAGGCCGCACACCAAAGGAGACGTTCGATGAGCTAAAAGAGGTTTATGTTGATGATTCCCCATCATATGATGTAGTCAAGAACTGGCATTGTCAATTAAAATTTGGTCGGACTTCGGTGGAAACAGCTCCAATTCCCGGGCGACCCCACTCTGCTATCGATGAACACACGATCCAGCAAGTGGAGGTTGCCATTTTGGAATATCGCCGCGCAACCATTCCCCACCTAGCCCAAAATGTCAAGATTAGTGTGGGGTCCGTGGAAAAAATCATCCAAGACCATCTTCACATGCATGCACAAATGTTAAAAGGTTATGGTAAGAATTTTCACTGTCTAACAAAATTCTTACCATAACCTTTTAACATTTGTTTGACTACAAATTGATTAGTCACTGGTTGCTTTCCAAACATTAAAAAAAAAGGAGATACTGGCCAATTTTTTGTGCATAGAAGAGACTGCTAGACCTTTTTTAATCAAATCACAGACAAAAAGAAGGATTAAACTAAAATCATCATCTTGCAGACCAGCTCCGACTAAACCACAGAACAGCTGCCAATCTTTCCATGCGGCCATATAACTGGCCCATGTTCTTACAGCAAATGAATATTATTAATTATCACTCCCAAATGACTTTCCATAGATGTCCCAGACATGGCTTCCCTCCCAACTCTGCATTGGGTGCCAAAATCTGAAATCTCTCCCACTGCAAACGTGATAAAGAATCGGCAATGTCATTCGTTTTTCCAGGTACATATCTCGCTTTAAAGGGTTTCTATCACTTGGTATGACATAATTAGCTGTCAGACACTAGCGATCTGCTAGTGTCTGCTCTGGCCAACCATCCTACTATAATCACTTGTGGGGCAGCGGTTTTGCTAAAAAACTAACTTTTATAAATATGCTAATGAGCCTCTAGGTGCTATGTGGGCGTCATTAGCACCTAGAGGCTCCGTCTACCTTCATACACAGCCGCCGCCCAGCGCGTCCCTCCAGCCCGCCCATGTCCTCCTCCGTGTGACGCAGCGGACGAGTTCTCGCGCATGCGCCGTGCGCGGCTGTATTCGGCGCATTTGAGATCTCAGCTCGGAGCGGTCAGACATTCAATGCGCATGCGCGGCTGTATTCGGCGCATGCGCATTGAATGTCTGACCGCTCCGAGCTGAGATCTCAAATGCGCCGAATACAGCCGCGCACGGCGCATGCGCGAGAACTCGTCCGCTGCGTCACACGGAGGAGGACATGGGCGGGCTGGAGGGACGCGCTGGGCGGCGGCTGTGTATGAAGGTAGACGGAGCCTCTAGGTGCTAATGACGCCCACATAGCACCTAGAGGCTCATTAGCATATTTATAAAAGTTAGTTTTTTAGCAAAACCGCTGCCCCACAAGTGATTATAGTAGGATGGTTGGCCAGAGCAGACACTAGCAGATCGCTAGTGTCTGCCAGCTAATTATGTCATACCAAGTGATAGAAACCCTTTAACCCATGCATTTAATTTCAGACAGCACAAAACTATATGCCTGAGTACTTTTACTACTAAGTCACTTTTTGAAGACAGGGAGATGACCGCAAATACCACACACTTATTATCTGACAGTAAGATAATTCTCCTGTTCATAAAACAAGAACCCCAGATGACCAAAGCAACTAATAATAATGGAAATAATTCTAAGAGCACAATGTTTTTAGTGACACCATTCTGCACCCAAGCTACAGGCCACTTCTCTGCTGACCATTTATTATTGTAAAATGCCCCATATCCAAAACCACCTGCAGCGTCCGTAAATAATAATAGGCTATCACTTTCACAAAATTCATACTGCCAACACGTATGACCATTATACATACTCAAAAATTCAAGCCAAACACTTAAATCTTCCTTCAATTCCTTTGTCAAATGGATGTGAAAAAAAGGTGATTTTAAACCCCTTGTTGCAAAATAAAGTCTTTTAGAAAAAACTCTACCAACCGGAATCACCCTGCAAGCAAAATTCAACTGTCTAAGCAGTGACTGCATCTCCTTCAAAGTTGATTTCTTCTTAGCCAACATAGCCACAAATAATGTACGTAACTTATTCAATTTATCTTCCGGCAGTCTAAACTCCATCTTATCAGAATCAATCACTATACCTAAAAATTCCAAACGCAAGGTAAAACTGTCTTCTCTAAAGCTATTGAAATACCAAACAAACGGGAAAACTCTTCAAACTTAACTAACAATTTAAAACACATATCTGACCCTGAACTACCTACAAACAAGAAATCATCCAAATGATGCAAAATCCCTCCATCTAACGACTCAGAGTCAATAACCCAATGCAAGAAATGATTCAATGCAAATGATTCAAAATAACTGCAAGATTTTGAGAAACCCATAGGCAAACAACTAATTAAAAACCTAAAGAGTTAAAACCACTAGAATTAAATGGCAACAATCTGAAAGCTGATTTAATATCAGCCTTGGCCAGAATAGAACCCTGTCCGAACTGACGTAATAAAACCAATGCCTGATAAAATGAAGCGTACTCAACCGAAGCTTCAGTTTGTCTATCTCGTCATTAAGGGAACTCTTATCTGAGTATGACAAATGATGGATCAACCTGAAATCTCCAGAATCCTTTTTGGGAACAATGCCTAATGGAGACAAGCGAAAATTAACAAAAGGAGGGCAATCAAAAGGGCCAGCAATCCTACCAGCATCAAACTCTTTTTTGATTTTCTGCGCAACTACATCCTTAAATTGCTGAACCGACTTCAGATTCTCCACCCACTGACGTCCTGTCCCTTTAAAAGCTGGCACATCAAAACCAAAATTAAAACCTTTAAAAATGAATTCAGCTATCTCCCTGTTTGGATATAGCTCTAACCAAGGGAGCATTTTTTCCAGTTTCACTAGATTCAAGACTAGGGTTGAGCGAACCCGAACTTTAGGATTTTTGGAACCTGTACCTGAACCCGAACATTTCAGTAATAGTTCGGGTTCGGTGTTCGGTGATTTCTTGGCGCTTTTTTAAAGGCTGCAGAGCAGCCAATCAACAAGCGTTTAACTTTGTGCCCTTAGAAGCCATCACAATGGCATGGCTGTGATTGGCCAGTGTAGCATATGACCCAGCCTCTATATAAGCTGGAGTCACGTAGCGCTGCACGTCTGCTGCACTCTGCTGTGCTTAGTGTAGGGAGAGGATGCTGCTGGTAATTTTAGGGAGAGAATAGGAGAGAATCTTTGCTCAAAACGTGAATCTAACTCAGTGATCTACATACATTGTGTTGTGTGGGTGCAGGGCACAATTTTTTTTATCCTGCCCTGAGTCCAGTGACTGAAAAATAATAACTTATATAAGTCAGTTAGGTGGGCGGCGGCGGCGGCCATTTTATGCAAGCTCAGTGCACCAGCACTGCATCTGAGCATTTGGGACATTGAAAATCAAAATTTTTTGGGCAATTTACAACATCTGGATTAGTCAGTGTGCAATTTAAACTAGAAATACAGCCATCATTTTCTGGGGTTTTAAAAACACCCTTTTTTGCAAAAAAACAGTATTTTCCTGATCTGCAAGTGTTAAATTCAAGTTTAATATATAGAGCTTTCATATTCTGTTACCAAAAAAACACTTTTTTGGCAATATACAACATCTGAATTAGTCAGTGTGCAATTTAAGCTAGAAATACAGCCATCATTTTCTTGATTTTTTAAAACACACTTTTTTTTGCCAGATTCCACTATTTTTCAGGCCTTGCAGCATCAGCACGTGTGAAATTACAGGGTTATATACTGCTGTCAAATTCAGTCATTAAACAAACACCCGTTTGGTAAAAAAAATAAATTGTTGGCAGCCTTTGCTGCAGATGTCAATGTGAGATACCGCCTTTACATACTGTCTTTCTATTCAGTTATTTGAAATAAAGCCATTTTGGGCACAATTCTTTGATAGCGTCCTAGTGTGGATCAGGGCATGTGAGATACACCCTTTAAATACAGGGGTTCTATTCAGGTATTTGAAATACAGCCATTTTGGGCCAACAAATTTAATTGCGGCCTAGTGTGGATCAGGGCGTGTGAGATACACCCTGTATATACAGGGGTTATATTCAGATATTTTAAATACTGCCATTTGGTGCACAAATCTTTAATTGAGGCCTACTGTGGGTCAGGCCATGTGAGATACACCCTGTATATTCAGGGCTTATATTCTTCTATTAATAAAACACCCTTTTTGGGGCAAAATACACAATATTTCAGGCCTTGCAGCATCTTGACGTTTGAAATTCCAGTGTTATATACTGCTGCCATATTCAGTTATTAAACAAACACCCGTTTGGGCAAAAAATGTTTATTTAGCAGCCTTTGCTGCATATGTCATTGTGAGATACACCCTTTATACATTTGGGTTATATTCAGATATTTTAAATACCGCCATTTGGTGCACAAATCTTTAATTGAGGCCTACTGTGGGTCAGGCCGTGTGAGATACATCCTGTATATACAGGGCTTATATTCTTCTATTAATAAAACAACCTTTTTGGGGCAAAATACACAATATTTCAGGCCTTGCAGCATCTTGACGTTTGAAATTCCAGGGTTAAATACTGCTGCCATATTCAGTTATTAAACAAACACCCGTTTGGGCAAAAAAAGTTTATTTGGCAACCTTTGCTGCATATGTCATTGTGAGATACACCTTTTATACATTTATGTTATATTCAGATATTTGAAATACCGCCATTTGGTGCACAAATCTTTAATTGAGGCCTACTGTGGGTCAGGCCGTGTGAGATACACCCTTTACATACAGGGGTTTGATTTAGGTATTTGAAATACAGCCATTTTGGACAAACAAATCTTTAATTGAAGCCTAGTCTGGTTTAGGCCGTGTGAGATACACCCTTTAAATACAGGGGTTTGATTCAGGTATTTGAAATGCAGCCATTTTGGGTAAACAAATCTTTAATTGAGGCCTACTGTCTGGTTCAGGCCATGTGAGATACATCCTTTAAATACAGGAGTTTAACTCAGGTATTTGAAATACAGCCATTTTGGGCAAACAAATCTTTAATTGAGGCCTAGTCTGGTTCAGGCCGTGTGAGATACACCCTTTAAATACAGGGGTTTGATTCAGGTATTTGAAATACAGCCATTTTGGGCAAACAAATCTTTAATTGAGGCCTAGTCTGGTTCAGGCCATGTGAGATACACCCTTTACATACTGTCATTCTATTCTACTATTAATTAAACACCCATTTAGGGCAAGATCATAAATTCGAGAAATATGTGGAGAGCGTCAAATAAGGGACGTGGCCCAGGTCGTGGTGCTGCTGGTGGAGCTCCTGTTAAAGGGAGAGGACGTGGTCGATCTTTGCCAGCTACATGCACAAGTGAAAACACTTCCTCAGGTGCGAGTAGGCGACAGAACCTGCAGCGGCTCTACGAATGGTGAGGCCTGAACAAGTACAGGCGATAGTAGATTGGGTTGCTGACAGTGGATCCAGTTCCTTCACATTGTCTCCCACCCAGTCTCCTGCTGAAAGACCACAGTTGGCACCTGCAGCCAATGTCCATCAGTCTTTCACCTCATCCCCTTGCAAATCAGCCAAGCAGTCTGAGCCCCAAGTCATGCAGCAGTCTCTTCTGCTTTTTGATGACTCTGTTAGCAGGGTTCCCCAGGGCCATCCACCTAGCCGTGCCCCAGAAGTGGAAGAGATTGAGTGCACCGATGCCCAACCACTTATCTTTCAAGAACATGGGAGGACCACCGCAGCACGTCTCGGATGATGATGAAACAGAGGTGCCAACTGCTGGGACTTTAAAAAGTGTGCAGACCGACAAGGAAGGCAGAGGTAAAAACTGGGTGGAAGATGATGTGGAGGACGATGAGGTCCTCGACCCCACATGGAATCAAGGTCATGCGAGTGAACTATGTAGTTCGGAGGAAGAGGCGGTGGTCGCACAGAGCCACCAGCGCAGCAGAAGAGGGAGCAGGGTGCAAAAGCGGAGCAGCCGTCCTCTAGACAGTATGCCTGCTACTGGCCACCGCAGCAAGGGACCGAGCACACCAAAGCCAGCTCCAAGGAGTTCCCTGGCGTGGCAGTTCTTCAGACAATGTGCTGACGACAAGAGACGAGTGGTTTGCACGCTGTGCAATCAGAGCCTGAAGCGAGGCATAAACGTTCTCAACCTGAGCACAACCTGCATGACCAGGCATTTAAGTGCAAAGCACGAGCTGCAGTGGAGTAGACACCTCAAAAACCAAGAAAGCAGGGGCGTACATAAAAATCACTGGGCCCCATAGCAGGAATCTAAATTGGGCCCCCATTCCCCTTTTATAGCCCCTCCCTTTGTTCCATGAACTATTCTTGCTGCTGCGTTTTATAATTTATGCCATCAGGGCCGGATTGGGATTACAAAACAGCCCTGGCACACAAAAGAGGTATAATAGATGCAGTGTGTACAGATGTATATTATATACAGCAGTGTACAGTTATGTGAGGTACGCGGTATAATATATGCAGTGTGTACAGTTATATAGTATATACAGCAGTGTACTGATATGTGAGGTACGGGGTATAATATATGCAGTGTATACAGGTATACAGTAAATACAGTAGTGTAATATGTGAGGTACGCGGTATAATATATGCAGTGTGTACAGTTATATAGTATATACAGCAGTGTACTGATATGTGAGGTACGGGGTATAATATATGCAGTGTATACAGGTATACAGTATATACAGTAGTGTAATATGTGAGGTACGAGGTATAATAGATGCAGTGTGTACAGGTATATAGTATATACAGCAGTGTACTGATATGTGAGGTACGGGGTATAATATATGCAGTGTATACAGGTATACAGTATATACAGTAGTGTAATATGTGAGGTACGAGGTATAATAGATGCAGTGTGTACAGGTATATAGTAAATACAGCAGTGTATTGACACCTCGTACCTCACATATCAGTACACCGCTGTATATACTATATATCTGTACACACTGCATCTATTATATTGATATGTAGAGAAAATCTAAATCGCCCATCCTCATTCCTATGCTTCTGATATAACAACTGTTTTCAATTTTCAGAATTTCTTTTGATAAAACATGGCTATACAGCACTATTAACAATCATTTGCTGTGCACTATAAGGAGGCATTAGTATACAGTTTGATCAAAGAGCATAGGCCCACTTACCGCAACAAGGTTGTCTCTTGTTTAAGTGGGAACCTACTCTAACCATGGCGTGGCGCCGTGCGGCGACCACCGCGCCTCCACGCCACTCCAGCAGGCAATGGGATCCTGCAGCCGCACAGCGGCCCCACTGTACAGTGAGGCCACCTGGGCCCCGGGTCCCATCACTTCACCAGCACGGCACAGAAGCAGCGACGGCCGCCGTCCAGCGCCGCATGTGAACTGGTGCAAAGAGCTCACCTGTTCACAGCCTCTCAGGAACTCCAACTGGGATGTGGTAGGAATTTATAGACCCTATGCAGACTTCTGCTAATTAAAAGCACCTGAGCCAAATGGGGAGGAGTGCTGATTCAGGGGCGGGGGGGGGGGGGGGGGGGGGGAGAAGGTATAGCATATAAATTGTATTGATATGTAGAGAAAATCCAGCAGGCAATGGGATCCAGCAGCCGCTTAAACAAGAGGCAACCTTGTCGCGGTAAGTGGGCCTATGCTCTTTGATCAAACTGTATACTAATGCCTCCTAATAGTGCACAGAAAATGATTGATAATAGTGCTGTATAGCCGTGTTTTATCAAAAGAAATGCTGAATATTGAAAACAGTTGTTATATCAGAAGCATAGGAATGAGGATGTGCGATTTAGATTTTCTCTACATATCAATACACTGCATCTATTATACCTCGTACCTCACATATATAGTATATACAGCAGTGTACTGATATCTGTACACACTGCATCTATTATATCTTGTACCTCACATATCAGTGCACTGCGGTATATACTATATATCTGTACATATTGCAGGTATAATACTGTGTAATATATGCAGTGTGTGTGCATGTATGTGTGTGTATCTACACTGTGTGCAGAATTATTAGGCAAATGAGTATTTTGACCACATCATCCTCTTTATGTATGTTGTCTTACTCCAAGCTGTATAGGCTCGAAAGCCTACTACCAATTAAGCATATTAGGTGATGTGCATCTCTGTAATGAGAAGGGGTGTGGTCTAAGGACATTAACACCCTATATCAGGTGTGCATAATTATTAGGCAACTTCCTTTCCTTTGGCAAAATGGGTCAAAAGAAGGACTTGACAGGCTCAGAAAAGTCAAAAATAGTGAGATATCTTGCAGAGGGATGCAGCACTCTTAAAATTGCAAAGCTTCTGAAGCGTGATCATCGAACAATCAAGCGTTTCATTCAAAATAGTCAACAGGGTCGCAAGAAGCGTGTGGAAAAACCAAGGCGCAAAATAACTGCCCATGAACTGAGAAAAGTCAAGCGTGCAGCTGCCAAGATGCCACTTGCCACCAGTTTGGCCATATTTCAGAGCTGCAACATCACTGGAGTGCCCAAAAGCACAAGGTGTGCAATACTCAGAGACATGACCAAGGTAAGAAAGGCTGAAAGACGACCACCACTGAACAAGACACACAAGCTGTAACGTCAAGACTGGGCCAAGAAATATCTCAAGACTGATTTTTCTAAGGTTTTATGGACTGATGAAATGAGAGTGAGTCTTGATGGGCCAGATGGATGGGCCCGTGGCTGGATTGGTAAAGGGCAGACAGCTCCAGTCCGACTCAGACGCCAGCAAGGTGGAGGTGGAGTACTGGTTTGGGCTGGTATCATCAAAGATGAGCTTGTGGGGCCTTTTCGGGTTGAGGATGGAGTCAAGCTCAACTCCCAGTCCTACTGCCAGTTTCTGGAAGACACCTTCTTCAAGCAGTGGTACAGGAAGAAGTCTGCATCCTTCAAGAAAAACATGATTTTCATGCAGGACAATGCTCCATCACACGCGTCCAAGTACTCCACAGCGTGGCTGGCAAGAAAGGGTATAAAAGAAGAAAATCTAATGACATGGCCTCCTTGTTCACCTGATCTGAACCCCATTGAGAACCTGTGGTCCATCATCAAATGTGAGATTTACAAGGAGGGAAAACAGTACACCTCTCTGAACAGTGTCTGGGAGGCTGTGGTTGCTGCTGCACGCAATGTTGATGGTGAACAGATCAAAACACTGACAGAATCCATGGATGGCAGGCTTTTGAGTGTCCTTGCAAAGAAAGGTGGCTATATTGGTCACTGATTTGTTTTTGTTTTGTTTTTGAATGTCAGAAATGTATATTTGTGAATGTTGAGATGTTATATTGGTTTCACTGGTAAAAATAAATAATTGAAATGGGTATATATTTGTTTTTTGTTAAGTTGCCTGATAATTATGCACAGTAATAGTCACCTGCACACACAGATATACCCCTAAAATAGCTAAAACTAAAAACAAACTACCGTATTTATCGGCGTATAACACGCACTGGCGTATAACACGCACCCTTCATTTTAAGGGAAATTTCAGGAAAAAAATTAAATTTCAAATTGTACTGCTATGGGGTGGGGGGATCTGTGGATGGAACTGTTATGGGGGGGATCTGTGGATGACACTGCTATATGTCATCCACAGATCCCCCTCATAACAGTGTCCATTTCAAATTGTACTGCTATGGGGTGGGGGGATCTGTGGATGGAACTGTTATGGGGGGGATCTGTGGATGACACTGCTATATGTCATCCACAGATCCCCCTCATAACAGTGTCCCCCAATACACCGGGCCCCGCCGCTCACCGAAGTATTTATAAACGTGAATCCTTATCCTGTTATTAAGCTGCCCTCTCCCATGTTCCCATGTCCCCCCTGTATCCCCACAGCACTTACGATTCACACGCTTCCATAGCAGGCAGAGCGGACGGCAGCAGTAACGTCACTCACTGACGTCGCGCGTCTGCTCCGCCTGCTTCATTCATAAAGGGGGCGGAGCAGGCGCTCGACGTCAGTGAGTGACGTTACTGCTGCCGTCCGCTCTGCCTGCTATTGAAGCTTAAGTAAGTGCTATGGGGATACAGGGGGGACATGGGAACATGGGAGAGGGCAGCTTAATAACAGGATAAGGATTCACGTTTATAAATACTTTGGTGAGCGGCGGGGCCCGGTGTAAGAGTACAGTGACTGCACCGGGCCCCGCCCCTAGTTACGGACTCCAGCCCCTCCTCTCTCCCGGCTCATAAAGTGCGTGTTATACGCCGATAAATACGGTAATAACTACTTCCAAAAATATTCAGCTTTGATATTAATGAGTTTTTTGGGTTCATTGAGAACATGGTTGTTGTTCAATAATAAAATTAATCCTCAAAAATACAACTTGCCTAATAATTCTGCACTCCCTGTATATATATATATATATTTTACACACAGAGCAGTGTATTGATGTGAGACATACAAGGTATAATACTGTAGATGCAGTGTTTACAGAAATATGTGGTCAGTTATACATTATGGTCACTGTGTGTGTGAAGTACATGAGGTAGTAGTGGTCACTGTAACTGTCTGAAGTATTATACATGAGTGAGCAATGAGTAAAAACAGGGCATGGAGGGGGGTAAATGATGAAAAGTGGAGGACCTCCTCTTACCACTCCATTCCAGTCTGTATGGATCCATGCAGAGCTGCTTGTGAACTTCTAATACTTGCTGTTAGGGGTTGAAGGACCTGTGATGATGTCATCACAGGTCCTGGCAGATAAACCTTTGAAACCTAGGAACTACACCATTTTTGGTGCAGTTCCTTTGCTAGATTCTGCAGGACCTGTGATGTTGAAAATGATGTCATCACAGGTCCTGGCAGATGCACTGTTCTAACCTGGGAACTACACTTTACACTGTGCAGTTCCCTTACAGGACCTCTGATGACATCATCAAAGGTCCTTTAGCTTTAGAAAGATAAACAGGAGCAATTAGGGGGCGGGGCCTCTACTCCACTACGGGCCCCTTTTTCTCACGGGCCCCATAGCAGCTGCGTGGTCTGCCTATATGGTAGGTACGCCACTGCAAGAAAGGTCTCTGGCTCCTCCTGCTTCCTCTTCTGCTGCAGTCTCGGCCTCTTCATCCACCTCTGGAGTGACAGTGCCACCTGCTACACCGCAAACAGAGGATCTGCCAGCAACACCAACACCTGGGTCACCAAGCATCTCCACCATGTCCCACGGAAGCGGAAGAGGAAGAGGAAGTACCCCCCTACCCACCAGTAATTCCTAGCCCTGAATGCCAGCATTTCTAAATTACTGGCCTTTGAAATGCTGTCATTCCGTCTGGTGGAGACGGATAGTTTTAAAGGCCTTATGGCGGTGGCTGTCCCACGGTACGTTGTGCCCAGCCGCCACTACTTTTCCAGGAGAGGCATCCCTTCCCTGCACAACCAAGTAGGGGACAAAATCAGGTGTGCACTGCGCAACGCCATCTTTGGTGCACCTCACTACGGATACGTGGACCAGTAAGCATGGTCAGGGACGTTAATTCTCCATAACAGCACACTGGGTAAATGCAGTGGCGGCTAGGCCTGAGGTGGATAGCAGTTTGGCGCATGTCCTTCCACCACGAGGATTGCAGGGCTCTTCAGTTTGCCTCCTGTTTCTTCCTCCTCCTACTTTGCTTCCTCATCCTCTACCAGCTCCTCATCCTGTCAGCGTAACACCTTCACCACCAACTTCAGCACAGCCAGGGGTAAGCGACAGCAGGAAGTTTTAAAACTTATCTGTTTGGGGGACAAACCCCACACCGCGCAGGAGCTGTGGACGGGCCTTGAACAACAGACCGATGAGTGGTTTGTGCCAGTCAGCCTCAAGCCCGGCCTGGTGGTGTGCGATAATGGGCAAAATCTCGTAGCAGCTCTGGGACTCCCTTGCCTGGCGCATGTGCTGAATTAGGTGGTGCAGAGATTCCTTAAAACCTACCCCGATATGTGAGCTGCTGCAAAAAAGTGCGGGCCGTCTGTGCGCGCTTTTGGCGTTCTCACCCTGCTGCTGCTTGCCTGTCAGCGCTGCAGCGTAACTTCGGCCTTCCCGCTCACCGTCTCATATGCGACGTGCCCACAAGGTGGAACTCCACATTGCACATGCTGGTCAGACTGTGCGAGCAGCAGCAGGCGATAGTGGAGTTTCAGCTGCAGCACGCATGGGTGAGTCGTTCGGTGGAACAGCACCACTTCACCACCAATGACTGGGCCTCCATGCTTGACCTGTGTTCCTTGTTGCACTGTTTCGAGTACTCCACCAACATGGCCATTGCCGATAACGCTGTTCTCAGCGTTACTATCCCACTTCTATGCCTCCTTGAAAAAACGCTCCTGGCGATGATGGAAGAGGATGTGGCACAGGAGGAGTAAGAGGGATCATTTTGTAAGGTTCCCGGCCAGTCATTCACAAGTGGCTCCGAGGGTGGGTTCCTGCACCCACAAACGCCAGGTACACAATTATCCAGCCAGGGCACAGTTCTGGAGGATGACGAGGTGGAGGATGAGGAGATGGAGGAGGAGGAACCATGTTCACAGCAGGGTGGCACCCAGACCAGCTCATGGACATCACTGGTGCATGGCTGGGGGGATACAGAGGACACAGACGATACACCTTCCACAGAGGACAGCTTCTCGTTGCCTCTGGGCAGCCTGGCACACATGAGCGATTACATGCTGCAATGTCACCGCAACGACCGCCAAGTTGCCCACATTCTAACTTGTGCTGATTACTGGGTGGCCACGCTGCTGGATCCCCATTACAAGGATAACGTACTGTCCTTAATTCCCTCACTGGAGCGTAATCGTAAGATGCCTGAGTACAAGCACACGCTGGTAGACGCGCTGCTGGTGGCATTCCCACCTGACAGCGGGGGCACAGTGGAAGCGAAAGGCAGAGGACGAGGAAGAGGTCTCCAACGCAGCTGGGGCACTGCCAGCACCTCAGAAGGCAAGGTTAGCATGGCCGAAATGTGGAAAAGCTTTGTCAGCACGCCACAACAACCAGCACCACCAGCTGATATGGAACGTCTTAGCAGGAGGCAGCATTTCACCAACATGGTGGAGCAGTATGTGTGCACACGCCTACACGTACTGAATGACGGGTCTGCCCCCTTCAACTTCTGGGTCTCCAAATTGGGCACATGGCCTGAGCTTGCCCTTTACGCCTTGGAGGTTCTGACCTGCCCTGCAGCCAGTGTATTATCTGAACGTGTGTTTAGCACGGCAGGGGGCGTCATCACAGACAAGCGCAGCCGCCTGTCCACAGCCAATGTAAAATAAACCAGGCATGGATCCCTCAGGACTTGTCCGTACCTTGTGCAGAATAGACATGTATACCGGCACTAACCAGCCATTGTTATACTGCAGCGCAATTGCTCATTCTTGGATTTTGGATATTTCACACTCTTTTAGAGTGTACCCTTATTTAAAAAAAAAAAAATTAAAACCAAAAACCTGTGTTGGCTACCTTGTCCTCCTCCACCGCCGCTTCCACCTACACCGCTACGTCCACCGCCTCCTCAAACTCCTACTCCATATGGAACTCCACCTCATAAATCACTTTTTTTTTAAATTTGTACATATTTTATTTTATATAATTTCACTACTTTGTCAGTTACATTTTCGGGTGAAATTTACCAATTTTTGTGTGTATAGTACCACTGCTATACCTAGTAGACCGGTAAAAAATAAATTGTCAGTTACATTTTCTGGTGAAATTCATCAATTTTTGGGTGTATAGTACCACTGCTATACCTAGTAGACAGGTTAAAAAAATTATAATTGTCATTTACATTTTCGGGTGAAATTCACCAATTTTTGGGTGTGATGTACCACTGCTATACCTAGTAGACCGGTAAAAAAAAATAAAAAAATTGTCATTTACATTTTCAGTTGAAATTCAACAATTTTTGGGTGTGATGTACCACTGCTATACCTAGTAGACAGGTTAAACAGTAAAAAAAATTGTCTGTTACATTTTCTGGTCAAATTCACAATTTTTTTTGTGTGATGTACCACTGCAATACCTAGTAGGCCGGTTAAAAAAAAAAAAAATTGTCAGTTACATTTTCAGTTGAAATTCAACAATTTTTGGGTGTGAAGTACCACTGCTATACCTAGTAGACCGGTAAAAAAATAATAATAATAATTGTCAGTTAAATTTTCTGGTGAAATTCAACAATTTTTGGGTGTGAAGTACCACTGCTATACCTAGTAGACCGGTAAAAAAAAAAAAAATAATTGTCAGTTACATTTTCAGTTGAAATTCAAAAATTTTTGGGTGTGAAGTACCACTGCTATACCTAGTAGATCGGTAAAACAAAAAAATAACATTTGTCAGTTTCATTTTAGGGTCAAATTCACCAATTTCTGGGTGTAATATACCCCTCCTCTACCTAGTTGACAGCTTATTAATTTTCAATAATTTTTATTTTACATTTTCGGGTGACAGTAAACAATTGTTTTCTGTCATAGACCCCTGCTCTACCAAGTAGACAGGTTAATTAATTTCTGCAATTTTTCGGTTACATTCTTGGGTTGACATTATACAATTTTAGACGTGAATAAACCCCTGCTCTGCATAGGTGACAGGGAATAAAATTTCTGAAATGCTTCTTTAATTGATGCGCGCCACCTCCTTTGATTCAATGCTTAAAGGGAACCTGTCATGTGGCTATTTGATTATAATCTAACTAATTATATAAAATCATTAACTACTAAAAAGTACCTTAGATGTATTCACTTACTGGTGTGACAGATGGTTACCTCATAATATACACACAAAGATGCCACGTGCCACATGCTAATAAAGATATAGCCACTCCCTTGCCCACCTGCTGCTGATTCATATGGAAAAAACTGTCATTCAGCAGCAGGTGGGCGGGGAGAGTCAGGAGCTCATGAATATTCATGACTCATCATTATCAGCTGGAGCTTTTCAATACAAGAGTTTGGCAGATTGACTGGGTCAACTAAAGTGACCCAGCATTTTGCTAAGAGAATCAGTCACTTATTTATCTTGCCCTTAGTTAGGACACCATAAAACTGGTGACAGGTTCCCTTTAAACTTAAACAAGTTGTACCACATTTGCACTTCAATAATTTGTCCCACATTTCCGCTTGACTCTTTTGGCCCACATTTGGGCTTCTGTAATTTGTACAACATTTGCGCCTTAATAGCTTTTCCCACATTTCCGCTTGACTCTTTTGGACCACATTTGGGCTTCTGTAATTTGTACAACATTTGCGCCTTAATAGCTTTTCCCACATTTCCGCTTGACTCTTTTGGCCCACATTTGGGCTTCTATAATTTGTACAACATTTGCACCTCAATAGCTTTTCCCACATTTCCGCTTGACTCTTTTGGCTCACATTTGGGCTTCTGTAATTTGTACAACATTTGCGCCTTAATAGCTTTTCCCACATTTCCGCTTGACTCTTTTGGACCACATTTGGGCTTCTGTAATTTGTCCACATTTGCACCTCAATAGCTTTTCCCACATTTCTGCTCGATCCCAAATTTTTTAAATAAATTTATCTCCCTTAAATTTGGTCTCTTTTTCTTACGCTCCCTCTCCGGCCTGGAACCCTGATTCCCCACCACCCGTGATCACCATGGTAGGCGCATAAAAGAACATCGAAAGTTGATAGAGCAGATATCAAATTGGATCGTGAACATCACGGGGACGTGCGACATGGTGGGGCAGTAAGTATGCACACGCCTACACAAACTGACTGACAGGAGTCAGCCCCTGCAACTTTTGGGTCTCCATATTGGGCACATGGCCTGAGCTTGCCCTTTACCCCTTGGAGGTGCTGGCCTGCCCTGCAGCCAGTGTATTGTCTGAATGTGTGTTTAGCACGACTGGAGGGTTATATTTCCCAATGTTTTGGGGTGTACCCAAATTTAAAAATAAAAAATAAAAATTTAAACCAAAAAGCAATGTAGGCTACCTCCTCCTCCTCCACCGCCACTTCCACCTACACTGCAACATCCACCGCCTCCTCAACCTCCTACTCCATATGGCCCTCGTCTTCTTGGATCAAGATTATTATTTTTAATTTTTATGTATTTTGTTATTTAAAGTCATTTTCCTATCCACATTTGTTTGAAGAGCACTTGCCATGCTCTTAACGACATTTTGATGACATTTGCAGCCCTCTAGCCCTTTCCATGACATTTTTACAGCCATTTTAGTGCTCAAAAGTTCGGGTCCCCATTGACTTCAATAGGGTTTGGGGTCAAGTTTGGGTCAAGTTCGGGTCCCGAACTCGAACTTTGTTCTGAAGTTAGGCCGAACCCGTCGAACCCGAACATCCAGGTGTCCGCTCAAATCTGCAAAATACTGCTTACAAGGGCTGTTGGGGAGGTTCTTATATAGTAAGGGGTAGGCAACTTTCCTATCGGTTGCTAGGGATGTTGCTAAGCTCAAACAAAGTCATTGCAGCCTTCTCATGGCCCACACGCAAGAAGGGAGGTTACTGATGAAAAAAAATCTAGAATATTCGAAATTTCGAATATATATCACTATATTCTAAATATTCTCGAATTCTCGCAGTGCTGATATTTGCAATTAATATTCCCTATTTGAATATTCGCGCCCAACACTAGCAGTCACAAAGGCAGTGGTGATGATGTCATTGAGATCTGGCACAGGAGGTAGTGATGATGTAATTGTGACTGCCTGCGTTGTTCCGCTGCCTAATAGGCTTCAGGCCTCAGCTTCTGTATCCCACTGACAACTGCCTGAAGTGAGATGCGGTCAGCACCCTCTTCCTCCCCGCAGTCATGACACCACTGTGTGCAGCACTGTCTATGCCCGGAAAACCCATGCCAGTGTCAACACTGTCAATAGCCATAAGAAATGTACGGGTTTCAGCAGAACGACTAACACAATTCCATCATATTTTCTTGAAAAAAAAAATATGTTTCTTGTTCAACTTGTGTCTGTATTATGGTTTTGATCATGATATTAGCAACTTTACATAGTCCCAAAATGTGTATTTTACAGTATATAATATATACATATCATATATACTGTACAGTACATTATATGTATAATAAATAATATCAGTAATGAAGATAACTTTTCAAAACCTGGTCATGTGTTGAGTATATGAAACACTGTCTTTTTCAACATTTAAATGGGTATTCCGGTTTTAAATTTTTAATTTATATATAATATATATGTAACGGTCACGTCCACACACACACACACAGGGGGAAGGGTAGCGACCACTGCTCTCCACCCTCATCCCTGGCCCTGCCTACTTGCCTCACGAGTCCTGATGACAGGGGACAACTGGACGGCAGTCCCTAACTTAGGATATGTGCAGGGAAGACAGACAAGACAAAATACGGAACATGAACGGACCGGGTCAGAACCAAGAGAGCTACGCAGTACAACGGATTAAGCAAAGAATGGTCAGGAGAAGCCGGGGTCAAATACCAGGAGAGTAGCAAAGTACAAGAGGAGTCCTAAGAGAGTAGTCAGGTGGGAGCCGAGGTCACAATACCAGGATGGATGCGCAGTACAGGAGGAACAGGCAGAGAATCGTCAGGGAACAGGATCAGGTAAGTATTCAGTAGTCCAACAAATAGCCAGGAACCTAGAAATTAACAGGCAACCTGTGGCCAGCAGGCTGCCTGTATTTATAGTGGGGAGTGAGGGTCATGTGACGTGGCCAGCGTCACATGACCGACAGGCCAACAAGTCGAGCACCGAGTGATCAGCTCGGCGCTCAAGGCAGACTAGGAGCAGGGAGCCACCCAGCCAGCAAAGCCGCCCTGGGAATGATGTCAAGCACAAATCCTCATTCCCAAAGCTAAGGAACAGGTCTGCGGGATATGGGGGACCGAGTGCACCTTCGGAACCCCGTGACAGTACCCACCCCTTTTACGAGGGGCCACCGGACCCAAGACTTCAGGCGATGGCTTTTCAGGGTGTTCTAAATGAAATTTACGAACAAGTCTAGGAGCATGAACCTCCCTAGCAGGTACCCAAGATCTCTCTTCAGGTCCATACCCCTTCCAGTGAATCAGGTACTGCAAGGCATTACGCACCTTCCTGACATCCACTATTTTAGACACCACATACTCGACAGCATCATTAACAAGAACCGGCGGAGGCGAGGCTTTTGATGGTACTACCGGTTCAAAATATTTTTTAAGCAGAGATTTATGGAACACATTATGAATGTGGAATGACTCGGGCAGCTCCAACCTAAAAGATACCGGGTTAATCACTTCCGTGATCTTATATGGTCCAATAAAACGAGGAGCAAATTTTTTAGAAGTTACCTTGAGAGATAGATTCTTGGAGGACAACCATACTTTATCCCCAACCTGAAAGTTCACCCCCCTTGAACGTCTCCTATCGGCCTTGAGTTTTTGAGAACTTTGAGCCTTTTCTAGGTTCGATTGAACCCGGGACCAAACTGTGCACAGTTCGGAGGAGAGTTTATCCGCTTCAGGGTTAGAGGAGGAGGCGGACGACCCAGAATGAAAACGGGGATGAAAACCAAGGTTACAAAAGAAAGGGGAGACCCCAGCAGAAGAATTGACACGGTTATTCAAAGCAAATTCAGCCAACGGAAGGAATTTGACCCATAATTGCTGGTCATCAGCAACATGCAACCTCAAGAATTGTTCCACAGACTGATTAAGGCGTTCAGTCTGCCCATTACTCTCAGGATGGTAGGCGGAAGAAAAAGACAATGAAATTTTACATCTTTGACAGAAGGCCCTCCAAAATTTGGACACAAACTGCACACCCCTGTCAGAGACAATGTTTTCCGGGATGCCATGTAAACGAACAATCTCTCTCACAAAAATAGACACCAGGGTTTTAGCATTCGGAAGTTTAGACAGGGGAATGAAATGAACCATCTTGCTAAACCTATCAACCACTACCCAAACCACAGTCTTACCCTCCGCCAGCGGTAGGTCAGTTATAAAGTCCATCGAGATATGGGACCAGGGTCTACTGGGAATGGGTAGGGGTCGTAGGTTACCAGCAGGGCGAGTCCTAGGTGTCTTAGACCTGGCACAAACCTCACAGGCTGACACGTAGGACTTGACATCCCTGGTCAGAGTGGGCCACCAATAGGATCTAGAAACCAGATCCTTAGTGCCCTCAACACCCGGATGTCCACAAAAGGCAGAATAGTGACACTCCCCCAACAGCTGGAGACGAAATTGTACGGGAACAAACAACTTATCTGTTGGGGTGGATGCCGGTGCCAGATGTTGTTCAGCCTTAATGCGAGCTGAGATGTCCTGGGTTAGAGCTGCTAAGAAGATGTTTGCTGGTAGGATGGATTCAGGCGGCGTCTCAGTGTGTTGAAAGGCATGGAAGCTCCGGGATAATACGTCTGCTTTCACATTTTTACTTCCTGGCCTGAACGTAATGGAGAAATCAAAACGGGTAAAAAAAAGAGCCCATCGGGCTTGTCGGGGATTCAACCTCTTAGCCGACTCGAGAAACATTAGGTTTTTATGATCAGTGACAACAGTTACTCGATGCCTTGCCCCCTCCAAAAAATTCCTCCACTCCTCAAATGCCCATTTAATAGCCAGCAGCTCCCTATTTCCAATGTTGTAGTTTCTCTCCGTGGGAGAGAATTTCCTGGAGAAGAAGGCACACGGTCTCAGGTTAGTGAGGCTAGCAGGACCCTGTGAAAGAACTGCTCCTGCGCCGTCCTCGGACGCATCTACCTCCACAATAAAGGGTCTCTCCTGATCAGGCTGGATCAGAATGGGAGCGCTACTAAATGCCTTTTTTAATGTTTCAAATGAAGAAATGGCCTTGGTAGACCAATTCTCCAAATCCGCCCCTTTCTTAGTAAGGTCGGTCAATGGCTTAGCAATTACAGAAAAATTCATGATAAATTTACGATAGTAATTAGCGAAACCCAAAAACCGTTGTAAAGCCTTTAAGGATGAAGGCCTTACCCATTCCTTAATTGCTAAAATCTTACCAGGATCCATCTTAAAGGCGTGAGGAGTCAAAACATGCCCTAGAAACAGTATCTCCTGTATACCAAAGACACATTTCTCTTGCTTAGCGGATAGCTGGTTCTCCTTCAACACCTCTAATACTTGTTTGACATGAGACACATGAGATTTGAAATCCGGAGAGAATATCAAAATGTCGTCAAGATAGACAATAATAAATTTACCTAAAAACTCTCTAAGAATATCGTTCATTAAGTTTTGGAACACAGCTGGGGCATTGCTGAGTCCAAAAGGCATCACCTGATATTCAAAGTGTCCTATCGGAGTATTGAACGATGTCTTCCATTCGTCTCCCTCCTTAATTCGGATTAGATTGTATGCCCCTTTCAGGTCAATCTTGGAAAACCAGGTTGCCCCCAGAACCTGGTTAAATAAATCCGGAATCAATGGGAGAGAGTATCTATTTTGGACAGTGATCTTATTTAGTCTCCGGTAATCAATACAAGGCCTAAGACCACCATCCCTCTTTTTAACAAAGAAAAACCCTGCTCCCATAGGAGAGACTGAAGGTCTAATATGCCCATTAGCAAGGCTCTCCTTAATATAATCTTCCATAGCCTTGCGTTCGGGCCCTGAAAGATTATAAATTCGCCCTTTAGGAAATTTGGCACCCTCTATTAGCTCTATGGCGCAATCATAAGGTCTATGGGGCGGTAGAACCTCTGGAATAGGGGATGAGAATACATCAGAATATTCTTTAATAACTGAAGGTAATGTATTAGACCTTACTGAAACCCCAGCCTGGACCACGGACAAGCATGAGTCACACTTAGGTCCCCATTTCACCAACTCTCCTTTGAACCAATCAATTGTGGGGTTATTTAAACGGAGCCAAGGCAACCCTAGTACCACCTCAACCGGTAGGTTCTCCAAGACAAAAAGAGAACATCTCTCAGAGTGGCACACACCCACGGTCAGAGAAATTTCAGAGGTACATGACCTCACCGTACCACCAATCAGGGGAGTAGCATCAATAGCCATGACATGGATAGGTGTAGGTAAAGCAAACATTGGAATACCCAATTTACTAGCAAATTCTAAGTCAATAAAGCTGGCCGCTGAACCGGAATCAATAAAGGCCTTACCTGGCCACTTATTAACCCCCAGAGAAATTGTTATGGGTACCAAAAGCTTACATTTAGAAAAATCAGGGTGTACCTGGTCTTTAGGTTGTCTTGCCTTAGGAGATTTGTCAGAGAGGACCCTCTTAGGACACTTGTTGATCCAATGGCCAGGATCTCCACAGTAGAAGCACTTTCCGCGTCTGCGACGAAGATTACCCCGGGTCATGCCAACCTGCATGGGATCCTCGGTGGAGACCTCAGTGTTGTCCCTGGAAAAGGCCTCTGGCTGGACCACCATCTGAGAACAGAACTGTCGTTCCTGTCATCTCTCTCTAACTCGTCGGTCAAGTCGGACAACTAGGGTCATCATCTCCTCTAAGGTCTCTGGAACTTGATAACTGACTAATAGATATTTTAAAATATCAGACAGACCAGACCTAAACTGACTCTTCAGGGCTGGTTCATTCCATCCAGAGGGGACACACCACCATCTGAATTGGGTGCAATACTCCTCCGCAGGGAGATGGCCCTGAACCAAGAGCCGTCTCGGCTACCAGGGCCCTGTCTGGTTCGTCATAGAGGGTACCCAGGGCCTGAAAAAACCCCTTCACGGAAGTCAGACAACTGGCCCCAGGAGGTAACGAGAATGCCCAGTCCTGGGGATCACCCTGTAGTAGAGAAATAATAATCCCCACGCGTTGGCTCTCGGGACCGGAGGACACGGGGCGCAAACGGAAGTAGAGTTTGCAACTCTCCTTAAAGGAGATAAACCTCCTCCGGTCTCCAGAAAAGGGTTCTGGGAGCTTGATCTGGGGTTCAACATGTGGACTGGGGGGCAGAGGAGTGGAAGAACCTTGCCCTAACTCAAAAGAACGGAGTTTCCCTCCTAGCTCCTGCACCATCTGTGTCAAGTTAGAGACATGGTCAGTCAGGGTAATAAGAGGATTCATGATACAGTGGTTGTTGGGCCTGTTAATCTGTAACGGTCACGTCCACACACACACACACACAGGGGGAAGGGTAGTGACCACTGCGCTCCACCCTCACCCCTGGCCCTGCCTACTTGCCTCACGAGTCCTGATGACAGGGGACAACTGGACGTCAGTCCCTAACTTAGGATATGTGCAAGGAAGACAGACAAGACAAAATACGGAACATGAACGGACCGGGTCAGAACCAAGAGAGCTACGCAGTACAACGGATTAAGCAAAGAATGGTCAGGAGAAGCCGGGGTCAAATACCAGGAGAGTAGCAAAGTACAAGAGGAGTCCTAAGAGAGTAGTCAGGTGGGAGCCGAGGTCACAATACCAGGATGGATGCGCAATACAGGAGGAGCAGGCAGAGAATCGTCAGGGAACAGGATCAGGTAAGTATTCAGTAGTCCAACAAATAGCCAGGAACCTAGAAATTAACAGGCAACCTGTGGCCAGCAGGCTGCCTGTATTTATAGTGGGGAGTGAGGGTCATGTGACGTGGCCAGCGTCACATGACCGACAGGCCAACAAGTCGAGCACCGAGTGATCAGCTTGGCGCTCAAGGCAGACTAGGAGCAGGGAGCCACCCAGCCAGCAAAGCTGCCCTGGGAATGAGGTCAAGCACAAATCCTCATTCCCAAAGCTAAGCAACAGGTCTGCGGGAAATGGGGGACCGAGTGCACCTTCGAAACCCCGTGACAATATAAAGCTGAGTATATGTGTGTATGTCAGCTAAATAAATTTGCACCATCGCATTTACATTCATAAAATTTGGCACACAGGTAAATCAGGTGTCCGGGAAGCTCTCTAGCACCTACCGTTCCCAAAAAATGCATTGGTCATTAGAAGCCTGGTCACATGACTTTTATCAGCCAATAGAAGTTTGCATGCCCTTAGTCGTCACATACACACAATTTTACACCAGGTTTACATAGCAACCCAGCCATTTTTCTTCACTGCTGTAGGTCAGCTTTAAAGGGGCAGGGCGCTGTAGATGACACTGTTAAAGGAGTGGAGTGCTGTGAAGGTCACAGTTAAGGGGGCAAAAGACAGACTTAAAAACCCCAGGTCCAGCAAAGCCACGCTCCGATGATCGTTAGATATAATGCCCCTGTAGTACCATCAGTAGATATATAATGCCACCTCTAGTGCTCTCAGTAGATATAATGCTTACCTGCAGTGCCCTCTCGAGATATAATACTCCCTGAAGTTCCCACAGTATATATAATGCTCCCCAGCAGTGCCCCTGTAATGCCCCCAAAAAACACTCACTTCCCGTCCATGCTGTTGAGGCAACAAGCCACTTCCAACCTGCAGCTTTGGTTGCCTGCTTCCCGGAGCAGGTAGTCACAATGACATCATTGCAACCTCCTGTGCCGGGTCTTAGGCAGCTCTATGATGTCGTCACAAAGGCAGTGGTGATGATGTCGCAGCTGACAGGGATTGAAAAAATGAAGGTAAAAATCAACTTCTGTCAGCTGCAGGGGTTGGAGGGAGGGTGACTTTCTCCCTGTAGCTCACGCTCACACAGCACACTGCTGTCCCTGCGCCAGACAGAGGACAGGGAGTCTAAAATCCGGACTGTCCGGCCTAAAAACGCACCTCTGGCCACCCTAGGGGCAGGCTGCTGTGGAGGTCATATTTAAGGGAACGGTCCGCTATGGAGGTCAGTGTAAAGGAGCAGATTGCTGTAGAGGCTACTGTTAAGGGGACGGGGTGTTGTGGAAATCACTGTTAAGGAGATGGGGTATTGTGGAGGTCACTAATAAAGAGACGGCCGCTGTGGAGGTGACTGTTAAAGGGGCAGGCTGCTGTGGAGGTCACTGTTAAGGGCAGCTGGATGCTGTGGAGGTCACTGGTAAGGGGGTGGGACGCTGTGGAGGTCACTGTTAAAGGGGTGGGCTGCTGTGGAGGTCACTGTTAAGGGGGCGGGATGCTGTTGAGGTCATTGTTAAAGGGGCAGGCACTGTGGAGGTCTCTGTTAAGGGGGCAGGGAATGGTGAAGGTCACAGTTAAGGGGATGGTCCGCTATGGAGGTCAGTGTTAAGGGGCAGGGTTCCGTAGAGGTCACTGTTCATGGGGGGGGGGTTTGTGGAGGTCACATTTTAAGAGAACGGAGCTCTGTGGAGGTAACTGTTGAGGGGGCAGGTTATTATGAAAATCACTGTTAACGAGACTGGGTACTGTGGAGGTCACTAATAAAGGGGCGGCCGCTGTGGAGGTCATTGTTAAAGAGTAAGGCGCTGTGGATGTTACTGTTAAAGGGGCGGGGTACTGAATATATCACTGTTATAGTGGATACTGTCGATATCTTTTAACGACAAACACAAACATTAAATGAAATAGATGAAATTACCCATGTAAAGCCAAGTCCTTCTGCTAGTGTTTATATAATAGGAAATAATGCGATTTTCTAATATATATGTATTTAACATTCTGCATCTATACAGGTGAAACTTGAAAAATTAGAATATTGTGCAAAGTTCATTTATTTCAGTAATGCAACTTAAAAGGTGAAACTAATATATGAGATAGACTCATTACATGCAAAGCGAGATATTTCAATCCTTTAATTGGTATAATTTGGATGATTATGGCTTACAGCTTATGAAACCCCAAAGTCACAATTTTGAGGTACCCTTTGCTCAGGGGGTATAGATTAATTAGCTGACTAGAGTGTGACACTTTGAGCCTAGAATATTGAACCTTTTCAAAAAATTTTAATTTTAAGCTGCATTAATGCAATTTCTTTTAATTTGCATTACTGAAATAAATGGATTTTTGCACGATATTCAAATTTTTCGAGTTTCACCTGTACATTTCTTATATCAAGCAGTTGACCCTTATATGCGGTAGAAATGTATAGCCTATGTATTAGTCCTGTGTAGGCCTACCTGAAACATGGCATCAATCATTTGACACTCTTCATATCATATAATCCCTGACATTCAGTAAGCAGCAGTGTTACATGACATACATGTGCTGGGTCAACACACAAGTCACTAGTGGTGGAATCATGATTTTTATTGTGGTTATTACAGTAACTACACCATTGTGTGCCTGTCTATAGTGATTTGCACAATGGATGCCAGTCTCAAAGTGATGCTGTCGTGTTGTTAATAAAGTTTAGTGTAAAAAAAAAACAGTACACATAGAGATCTGCTTCAACACCATTGTGGACAGACACAAGGATCTGCTTAGGGTAGTAATATTCTATATTGTGTAGATGTTCTGCTCTTCAATACACTACTATTTACCTGTTGAATACCTGGGCAGTTAACTGAAAGCCAGGTCACACTAACACCATGTTCAGTCCTAGCTAGCTCTCCTATGGATGCATTTTACAGGACTAAAATTAATTAACCCCACCAGAGCGTTTAGTTTGATGGGAAGCATGGGGGCAATGACACCTTAGATAGTCTTAAAGTTAGGGGTAATTTAGGGTCCTTGTTTCTCTTCCCTGTCTCTCTTTTCCCGCCTTTTTTCTATTTCAGGTAAAATCACCTCAGAAGTTTCTTACTTGCATTCTAGATGATTCCGGCTTCTGCGAGTCAAGAGTGCAGCTGATTGGTCGCTGCCTGTTGCTGGGGGAGATTTCCAGCTCCCTGATTTGTTGTTGGTCTAGCGGCGGGAATCTGTTTCCCTTTATATTTCCAGGTTCTGCGGAGCTGGCTCAGAAGTGCCTGAAGAACTGGCCAGCGTCCCACCCGTCCCCCTTCCCCTATTTTTTCACTGTGTCACATGTCGCTGGGCTTTATTAGAGGGGTAGTGTCGCTCAGCTCATGCTGAGTGGATCTTGGTCTTTATATGGTTAATTTATTATTGGTCTTTTGGTATTGGTTATGGTGGTATTTTTAAATTAATTAATTAATTTAATTTATTGTTGTAAAATATTATTAAGTGACCCTTAATAAAGCACAGCGGCCATTTCCTCCACTATGTTGTTGGTGTCAATTATTTATTTAGTGGTCGTGTTAGTGTGTCATTTGCCCCTATGAACTGTACCATTTATTTCTTTAGGGAGAGGCACAGGCACAGATATAATAAAGTTCTGAGCGCAAAATGTTAAATAGATGCAAATTAGAAAATTGTTCTACATCCTATCGTCTAAAGAAATAAATGTAATCATTAAAACTGGAATACCTCTTTAATATTATTTTTCTTTTTAAAGTCTTTGTAGTGCTTTATGTCACAACTTATTGTTGGAACGTCATTATCTTCAAAGTGTATCCTTCAACTCCATTCCCTCACACCGACAAGTCAATAGGCTGTTCTATTTTTTTCATGATCTCTTTTAAACCTCTGCTGAACAACTGACAAAGAAACATTCATTGAATGCAGAAAAATAATTACATAGTTACATTGTTACATAGTTAATACTTTTGAAAAAAAGACATAAGCCCATCAAGTTCAACCAAGGGATAGGTGGGGACGCGAATCCCAGAAGGAAGTGAGACTCAGATTTCTACATGTTTTCATAAACATTAATGTTTTTTACTTTTAAGAATTCGTCTAAACCCTTTTTAAAACTGTCCGCTGTTCCTGCTGTGACCACGTCCTGATGAAGTCTATTCCACAGATTCACAGTTCTTACAGTAAAGAAGCTTTGACGCTTCTGGAGACTGAACTTTTTCTTCTCCAGTCGGAGGCAGTGCCCCCTTATCTTTTGAGGGCATTTTACATGGAACAGTTTTTCACCGTATTTTTTGTATGGCCCATTTATATATTTGTATAGGTTAATCATGTCTCCCCTTAGACGTCTCTTCTCAAGACTAAATAAATTGAATTATTTTAATCTTTCTTCATAACTAAGACCCTCCATGCCCCTTATCAGTTTAGTCACTCTCCTCTGTACTTTTTCCAGCTGCAGTGCGTCCTTTCTGTGGACTGGTGCCCAGAACTGAACTGCATATTCCAGATGAGGCCGCACCAACGCTTTCTAAAGTGGTAATATTACATCCCTGCCTATGTCTATGCATGACAATATCTTGGTGGCCTTATTACTACCAAAATGCATAACTTTACATTTATCCACATTGAACCTCATTTGCCAAGATGATGCCCAGTCACTCAGTGTTCAAGTCAGCTTGTAGTTTATGGACATCCTCCATAGACTGTACAGTACTACATAGCTTAGTGTCATCTGCAAAAATTTAAATGGTGCTATTAATCCCATCCTCGATATCATTAATAAATAAATTAAATAATAGAGGGCCCAGCACTGAACCTTAGGGTACACCACTTATAATCTGGGACCATTCTGAATATGAATCATTGACCACAACTCTCTGGACAGGATCCTTCAGCCAGTTTTCAATCCAATTACAAACTATACTTTCTAAGCCTATAGACCTTACTTTACCTATTAAACGTCTATGAGGGACAGTATCAAAAGCCTTTGCAAAATCCAGAAACACTACATCCACAGCCACCCCTCAGTCCAGGCTATACCTCCTCATAAAAACAAATCAGGTTAGTCTGACAACTTCTGTCCTTGATAAATCCATGTGTGTTATCACTTATAATTTTATTTACAGTCACATACTCCTGTATATATTCCATTAAAAGTCCTTCAAACATTTTTGAACTAACTGGTCTATAATTACCTGTGAAGGACCTAGATCCTTTTTTGAATATGGGCACCACATTTGCCTTGCGCCAATCATTTGGCACTGTACCAGTACCTAGAGAATCTTTAAAAATTATAAACAGGGGCACAGAAATTACTGGACTGAGCTGTTTAAGCTCTCTTGGGTGTAATCCTTTTGGACCTGGAGCCTTGTTCACATCTACCTTATTTAACTTATCTTGGACCATATCTACAGTTAGCCAATTGAGTATATTACTTGATGTACTAACAGCCTCAGCACCACAGATATCAGCTCCTTTCTCTTCTTTTGTATAAATAGAGCTAAAAAAGACATTTAGTAAATGCCTTTTACTTATCATCAGTGACTAGCCCCCCCTCCCCCTACCATTATTTAGGGGACCTACCTGCTTGGACCTTGGATTTTTAGCATTTATATATTTAAAGAACTTTTGGGGATTTGTTTTGCTCTCTTTTGCCACCTGCTGTTCGTTTTGTATTTTTGCTAATTTTACTACCTTTTTACAGATTTTATTAAGCCCTTTGTAATCTTCAAACGCTACAGCTGACTCCTCAGATTTGTATTTTTTAATGCCCTTTTTTGTCTTTTATTGCCCTTTTACAGTAGCTGTAATCCATGGGGGGTTAATTTTAGCCGTGTATACTTGTTACCTAAAGGAATATTTTTTTTTGTGCAATTACTTAATGTGGATTTAAAACTTTCCCATTTATCATCAGTATTATTATGTGACAGTAGCTGCTCCCAGTTTATGCCCTGAAATGCTGCCCTCAACCCAGGAAAATTAGCCTTTTTATAATTCAGTATCTTTACTCTGCCTGACAGAGTTTGCTTCTTATAGTTTAGGGGGAATATAATTACCGTATATTTCGCCCTATAAGACGCACCGGCCCATAAGACGCACCTAGGTTTCTGAGGAGGAAAATAAGAAAAAAAATATTTTGAACCAAAAGGTGTGCTTTTGGTGGGTTTTGAACTAATTGTGGTCTGTGGATGGCACTGTTATGGGGGATCTGTGGCTGACACTTATGGGGGATCTGTGGGTGACACTTATGGGGGATCTGTGGGTGACACTTATGGGGGATCTGTGGGTGACACTAATGGGGAATCTGTGGGTGACACTTATGGGGGATCTGTGGGTGGCTCTTATTGGGCTGTCTGGATGGCACTGTTATGAGGATCTGTGTATGACAGTTATGGGGGGGATCTGTGGATGACACATATATAGCATCTTATGCTATGTGTCATCCACAGATCCCCTCCATAAGTGTCCCTGTAGTGAATGACCCTCAATACACGGGCTGGGGGCCGGCATCTGCTTTTATAATGACAGCGGGGCCCGTGCAGTGACTGTATTCTACTACACGGGCCCCGCTCACTGAATAATCGTATCTCTAATAGTAAATTGTTATGTATATAATCGCATAATGAGCGCTGTGTATTACTTACAACTACAAGCGCTCGCCGCTCGGTAGGTAGCAGAGAGGTGGGAGGAGGCAGGCCGGGAGGACGGGCGCTGGCAGCATGAGTCACTACGTCATGCGCCCATGCCGCCTGCTTCATTCATAAAGTGGGCGGCGCAGGCGCGTGACGTATGACTCACGCTGCCAGCACCCGTCCTCCCAGCCTGCCTCCTCCCTCCTCTCTGCTACCTACCGAGCGGCGAGCGCTTGTAGTTGTAAGTAATACACAGCGCTCATTATGCGATTATATACATAACAATTTACTATTAGAGATACGATTATACAGTGAGCGGGGCCCGTGTAGTAGAATACAGTCACTGCACAGGCCCCGCTGTCATTATAAAAGCAGATGCCGGCCCCCAGCCCCTCCTCCCTCACAGCTGATACACCCGCCGCACGACATCGCGGCAGGTGTATCATTGAAAACTCGGCAAAATCAGCAGCATTCGCCGTATAAGACGCACTGCTATTTTCCCTCCACTTATACGGCGAAAAATACGGTATATTGTGGTCACTATTACCTAGTGTTTCTCGAACAGTAACATTTCCAACAAGCTCTGCATCATTAGAAATTACCAGATCCAGCAGTACATTACCCCTAGCGGGAGCTTCTACAAACTGGCCCATAAAGTGGTCCTGCAGCAAGTTGAGGAATTTTCTCAGTTTTGCGGTTGAGGCAGAACCATGACCCCAGGTCAATGTCTGTGAAGTTAAAATCTCCCATTATGACCACTGTACCAGCCTGTGCAGCCCGCTCTATTTGGTTATACAGTTGCGTTTCTATCTCCTCTGTGATGTTCAGGGGTCTATAGATTACACCAAGTATAATTTTTTCAGTGTTTATATCCCTTTGAACTTCCATGCATATGGTTTCCACATCCTCACCATTCGCACCCACAATTGCCTCTTTCACACTTGTCTTCAGATCACTTCTCACATACAGGCACACAACACCACCTTTTCTATTGACCCTGTCTTTCCTAAATAGTGTAAAACCCTCAATATTTACGGCCCAGCCATGTGAAGAATCCAACCATGTCTCAACCACACCAACTACATCTATGTGTTCTTCTAGTACCATAGCCTCCAGCTCCCCCATTTTTCTTTTCTAGCTAGACTTCTGGCATTTGTGAAAATACATTTCAAATTACTATTACCTGTAACGTGAATATCTGGGATTTTTGGGTTACCTTGGTTGATGTTTGTATGTAACAGGTTCTTGTTACCAACAGTTCAATTTTTCATCGGTGTATAGTTCTGCCCAGTCTTCTCCCTGCTTTCCTCATTAACCCCAGCCCCCACTAAATACCCACTGTCCCCTCCTATATCCCACTCTCTATCTACACTATCTACCCCCTTATTAGTATGACCCCCCTCCCCAGATCCTAGTTTAAAAGTTCCTCCAGCCATCTAACCATTTTTCCCCCAGGGCAGTTGCACCCTCCCCATTAAGGTGCAGCCCATCCCTACTGTAGAGCCTGTAACCGACAGAGAAGTCGGCCCAGTTCTCCATGAACCCAAACCCTTCCTTCCTGCACCAGCTTCTGAGCCACTTATTTAACTCCCTAAGCTCCCGTTTTCTCTCTAGTGACGCTCGTGGCACTGGTAGTATTTCTGAAAACACTACCTTGGAGGTCCTGGACTTGAGCTTCTCTCCTAGTTCCCTAAAATCATTTTTAAGGACCTTCCATCTCCCCCTGACTTTGTCATTGGTGCCAATATGTACCATGACCGCTGGGTCTTCCCCAGTACCATGACCGCTGGGTCTTCCCCAGCCCCACCCAGCAATCTGTAAATCCGATCCGCAATATGCCAAACCCGAGCACCCGGAAGACAACACACTGTTCGGCATTCACTGTCTCGGCGACAGATGACCCTGTCTGTCCTCCTAATAATAGAGTCCGCTACCTCCAGCATCTGTCTAACCTTTGCTGCACTTATTTTCCCATCCTTCCTGCAGTGGTCATCCTCCTGGTTGCTATTAGAAACGCCCTGCTGCAGTTTTGGTGGCCCTGGGCTTTCATAATGTCTTTAATTTATACAGACCCCATAATCAAAACTTTTCTAATTCATTTTAGACTATTGTATTCAACCACACAAACTAAATGTACCCAGAGCCCATACAGTCTGCTAATCCTTTAGTTTCCCACAACTTTACCTGCATGCACTTTAGTCCCTTATGTTATTTTCTTTATGTTCTCATCAAATGTATCTTCCTTTTGCAATCTTTTGTATTTTCAGCCACTTTTCTTGCCATCTCCATCTGATCCAGCCACTTTAATTTATTTTCCACACTCTACATGTCTTTGTTATTTTAGTGTGCCCACTCGGTCCACTTCTATTAACTATCACAGCTCCACTTGAAAAACCACTTGAGCCAGAGCACATACAGAGAAGCTCATCATGCCTGGGTGCTTGGATTTTCCAAAATCCCTATTTTTCTAAACAGTGCCCACACATCGCTGAAAAGGACACAAAATCCATTTCAGATGCTAAATGAATACAACAAATAGACTATCTGTTCTACTTTTTATTATTGCCCTTTTAGCCTTTTTGTGGTGAGTTTGCTTTGCCCATGGGGTCTTTTGTAATGTTTAGTGAACTGGACAAAAGGCTTCACTAAGCAACATAGCTTAGACGATTTTGCTTTGTGATGTTTGTGTTATATTTGCTCCTGGGTATAAGTGTTGGTTGGGAGGGGTAAGACTTCGGAGAACAGAAAGGCACAGGTGCACAAGAGGAAATAATTCGACATTTACCCAGATGTAGCAGAATGAACAATAAGAATTATTTTTTTCTCTGGTTTTACTCCTGAGACCCATCTGTTTTAAAACCTTTGTGTCATAAAGGGCAGCTCTGCAAGATGAATGATTGTATCTTAATGCTGGAACCGCAAAAACACAAACATCTCTTTCATTCAAGGCACTTTGTGTACAAGTAAAGAAAACTGCATCCCTTGAAGAGACTCGTACTACTGCCATTTCTATACTGCCTCTTTTTAGCAACCAAGCTAGAGTACCACAAGCACATTTACCAACATATGAATGAAAGCTTTTTGATATTGCATTATCTAAATCAAATGTAAACCACATGGTTTTAATTGTGATTTACTTATGATGATAACTGGCCTTTAAACAAGTATTGTGAAGTTCCTCTTAGGCCTCATGAACACGACAGTATGCATTTTGCGCTCCGCAAAAAAACTATCCTTGTTCGTAATGGGGACAATAATAGGACATGTTCTATTTTTTTGCAGAACGGAAATACGGACATACTGAAATGGAATGCACATGGGGTAACTTCCAATTTTTTTTGGACCCATTGAAATGAATGCTTCCGTATACGGTTTGCAAAAAAAACGGAATGGACACGGAAAGAATATGCGTTCATGGGCATAAGGCCTTAGGCTGAGTTCACATCACCGTTTAGCTTTCCGTTCTTCTGATCTGTCAGAAGAAGAGAGAGAGAGAAAAAAATATCTGGATCCTGTAAAAATAAAAAACAGATCCTGTTGCATCAGTTGGGCCTCCGTTCCATTTTTTTTGCGGATAGGACGGGGACCCATTCATTTCAATGGGTCAGCAAAAAAATGCTGATAGTTCATCCGTTTGTGTTCCGCGTCCGTTGTCCGTGTTTCCCTTCAGCAAAAAAAATAGTGCATGTCCTACTTTTTTCACATTTGCGGACAAGTATAGGCATTTATTACAAGGGATCTGTGGAAAAAAACGGATCATCCCAAAAAAACGGATGCCGCATCAGTTTTTTTTTGACGGACGCACAATTTGCGGACGCAAAAAATAACTGTCGTGTGCATGAGGCCTTATGGTTAGGATTGCATAGGGTCTGTTTTCTTACAGGATCCTGTAAAAAAAAACAGATCCTGTTGCATCAGTTGTCGTCCTTTTGAGCCATTTCCATCTGAGATCTGTTTTTTGTAGATGGAAAAAAGTCCTGCATTTCCCGTTTGAAAAATAAAACTGATCTCAGATGGAAATGGCTCAAATGTATTGACAGAGTATCTTTAAATGGTCTCTGATAGTGATGAGCGGCAGGGGCAATATTAAAATTAGTGATATTTCGCGAATATTTTGGCGTATATTCATAATAGATTTGCAAATTCTAGATTTTGCGATTATTTTCTTGATTGCGATAATCGGCAATGTAGTATTCGCGTAATGCGAGTTCAATACAGGCATGGGTCACTTTTGCTACATTTTTCAAGCTGCTAGAAGTTTCCTAAGGCCTCTTTCACACAACCATTTTTCTTTTTCCGTTTACGGGCCATTTTTTGCGTTCCGTATACGGTTCGTATACGGAACCATTCATTTCAATGGTTCTGCAAAAAAAACGGAATGTACTCCGTATGCATTCCGTTTCCGTATTTCCGTTTTTCCGTTCCGTTGCAAGATAGAACATGTCCTATTATTGCCCTCAAATCACGTTCCGTGGCTCCATTCAAGTGAATGGGTCCGCAAAAAAAACGGAACATATACGGCAATGCAACCGTATATCTTCCATATCCGTTCCGTTTTTTGTTGAACCATCTATTGAAAATGTTATGCTCAGCCCAATTTATTATATGTAATTACTGTATACTGTATATGCCATACGGAAAAACGGAACCAAAACAGAAACACAACGAAAAAAAAAAAACGGAACAACGGATCCAGACAAAAGGCCCGCAAAACACTGAAAAAGTCATACGTTCATCTGAAAGAGGCCTAAGACTGGAGAAAATGGTTGGCACCGCAGCACATTACAATAGCTTTATATGCAGTGCTCCAATATATTTGCGCATATATTGTCGCAATACGTGCAACAACACATTTTAGCAGGTCTGACTACATATTGCTGATTGGTGTACTAAGTATTGTTGTGATCTTGTGATTAGTGATGGACGAACATTGGCTGGGACGTTTCGCGAACCGCGCGTTCGCGGTGGGCCCCATTCACTTTAATGGTAGGCGAACCTGAAAAACCATCATGTCATATTTGTAGCCACCAAATACTTACTACAAGGGAACAAATAGTCCCAAAACATGAACAGTGACATAACCGGAGGGGGATCAATGCCAAAAATTTCCACAAAAAATATGTATTTTAATCAGGTGCCATTTTTATGAGTCTTAAAGGGAAACTCAAAAATGTGTCCTGCTGGAACCTAGAAAAATTTCATTTTAGGCCAGTGGAGTACAGGCCCCAAACATAAAGCATTTATCTGACAGAAAAGAACAAGTGATTATGTAGCTGGAGGTACATTAGGCGGTCACTGAATAGCAACTTTACTGTAGGCCAGTGGAGTATAGGCCCCAAAAATTAGGCATTCACCTGACAGAAAAGAGAAAGTGATTATGTGGTTGGAGGTATATTAGACGGTCAGTGGACAACAATTTTATTGTAGGCCAGTACAGGCCCCAAAAATAAGGCATTCACCTGACAGAAAAGAGCAAGTGATTATGTGGTTGGAGGTATATTAGACGGTCAGTGGATAACAGTTTTATTGTAGGCCAGTACAGGCCCCAAAAATAAGGCATTCACCTGACAGAAAAGAACAAGTGATTACCGTATTTTTCGCTTTATAAGACGCACCTGATGATAAGACGCACCTAGGTTTTTGAGGAGGAAAATAAGTTTAAAAAAAAATTGAACCAAAAGATGTGCTTTTGGTGGGTTTGAACTACCTGTAATGGTGGTCTGTTGATGACACTGGTATGGGGGATCTGTGGATGACACTGTTATGGGGGATCTGTGGATGACACACTGTTATGTGATTATAACCCCCATCACCCTAAAGAATTCACTGATGTACTGTAGGTACTGTACATTTGTGTATTCTCAAGGATGAGGGGAGTTATAGTCATATTTAATATAAACACTGTCCAGGGACTGTTCTGTAATTGGTATGTGTTTATATTAAATATGACTATAACCCCCGTACACAGCAGGAGCAGAGCTGGTACAGCGGGAGATAGGAAGGAGGCTGATTGGTGGAGATGTGGGTAGCAGGATGCACTCACCACAAATCAACTGAACTAATGAAGAGTGGGCTGGCAGTAGCAGAGCCCAGTAAGTGAAGTCGCCAGCCCGCCCAACGGTGGCCTCATGAGCTCCTTGTGACAGACAGGGTCAAGGGGTCGAGGCCCCAATTCCTATGTCGCAGACAGGGTCAAAGGGTGGGGAGCTCCCATTCATACGTTGCAGACAGGGTCAAGGGGTGAGGAGTCCCCCATCCATATGTCACGTACATGGTCAAGGGACAGAATGAACACAGGGTCAAGGAACAGGGAGCCCACTTCCATAATCCCACACAGGGTAAAGGAACAGTTCATCATGTTCTATATTTGGTGGGCAGGGTAAAGGGATGGAGTGCACACAGGGTCAAGGGGTGGGAAGCCCACATCCATATGTCACCCACAGGGTCAAGGGGGAGCAAGCTTTTCATTGTACCTATGAAGGACTCACTGACAAGGCAACTAGGTACATCATCACTGGCATGGGCAGCCCCGGCAGAGAATGGCATCCAGGGACTGTCTGGCATTCCACCCGGGCCTCTCAAAGACAGCACTGCAGGCCCTACTAGCAGTGCAGTGATGACAGGCGACACCCCACAAGTCCCCGGTGCGGCCACCCTGCACACCTCCCGCACTATAATGCTGTACGGTACCTGTGCGTGTCTCCTGGAATCCATATCCGAGGCCTCGGCCCACTCTCCTCCCGCGTCACACAACACAGCGCCGCCTGTTGACAGACTGTACCAGACTGCACAGCGGGCTAAGATGGATGCCCGGGCTGGCGGCAGAGGAGCGCAGTAAGTGAAGCCATCAGCCCGCCCAACACTTTACAATGATAGGGGAGCTCAATGGATATGCGGGCTGGCGGCATGCTGAGCACATTAAGTGAAGCCATCAGCCCGCTCATAGTGTGGACTTACGGGAGTGCGGGCTGGCGGCAGAAGCCTTCAGTGAAGCCTCCAGCCCGCCCAGCAGTTTAATGGCAGGCTCAGGAGCTGTTAGTGAGAGCTCCTGAGCCACCTGATTTGCATCACGTTCGCTTTATAAGACGCAGTGACTTTTTCCCCCCACTTTGGAGGGGAAAAAAGTGCGTCTTATAAAACGAAAAATACGGTATGTGGTTGGAGGTATATTAGACGGTCAGTGGACAACAATTTTACTGTAGGCCAGTAAAGGCCCCAAAAATAAGGCATTCACCTGACAGAAAAGAACAAGTGATTATGTGGCTGGAGGTATTATAGACGGTCAGTGGATAACAATTTTTCTATAGGCCAGTACAGGCCCCAAGAATTAGGCATTCATCTGACAGAAAATAACAAGTGATTATGAGGCTGGAGGTATTATAGACGGTCAGTGGAAAACAATTTTATTGTAGGCCAGTACAGGCCCCAAAAATGAGGCATTCACCTGACAGGAAAGAACAAGTGATTATGTGGCTGGAGGTACATTAGGCGGTCACTGAATGACAATTATACTATAGGCCAGTGGAGTATAGGCCACAAAAATTAGGCATTCACCTGACAGAAAAGAACAAGTGATTATGTGGCTGGAGGTATATTAGACGGTCAGTGGATAACAATTTTACTGTAGGCCAGTACAGGCCCCAAAAATTAGGCATTCACCTGACAGAAAATAATAATTGATTATGTACCTGGAGGTACATTAGGCGGTCACTGAATAATAATTTTACTGTAGGTCAGTGGAGTACAGGCCCCAAAAATTAGGCATTCACATGAAAGAAAAGAACAAGTGATTATGTGGCTGGAGGTATATTAGACGGTCAGTGGAAAACAATATTTTTGTAGGCCAGTACAGGCCCTAAAAATAAGGCATTCACCTGACAGAAAAGAGCAAGTGATTATTTGGCTAGAGGTATATCAGTCAGTGGACAACAATTTTACTATAGGCCAGTACAGGTCCCAAAAATTAGGCATTCACCTGACAGAAAATAACTTGCTATTATGTGGCTGGAGATACATTAGGCGGTCACTGGCTAAAATTTTTACTGTAGGCCAGAACAGGCCCCAAAAATTAAGCATTCAACTGACAGAAAAGAACAAGTGATTATGTGGCTGGAGGTATATTAGACAGTCAGTGGATAACAATTTTACTGTAGGCCAGTACAGGCTCAAAAATTATACATTTACCTGACATAAAAGAACAAGTGATTATGTGGCTGGAGGTACATTAGGCGGTCACTGAATAACAATTTTACTAAAGGCCCGTGGAGCCCCCAAAAATTAGGCATTCACCTGACAGAAAAGAAAAAGTGATCATGTGGCCGGAGGTATATTAGGCGGTCACTGGCTAAAAATGTTAATGTCGGCCAGTACAGGCCCCAAAAATAAGGCATTCACCTGACAGAAAAGAAGAATTGATTATGTGACTGGAGGTATATTAGACGGTCAGTGGATAACAATTTTATTGTAGGCCAGTATAGGCCCTAAAAATTAGGCATTCACCTGACAGAAAAGAACTTGTGATTATGTGGCTGGAGATACATTAGGCGGTCATTGGCAAATTTTTTTTACTGTAGGCTAGAACAGGTCCCAAAAATCAGGCATTCACTTGACAGAAAAGAACTTGTACATTAGGCGGTTACTGAATGACAATTTTACTAAAGGCCAGTGGAGGCCCCAAAAATAAGGCATTCATCTGACAGTAAAGAGCAAGTGATTATTTGGCTGGAGGTATATCAGACAGTCAGTGGACAACAATTTTACTATAGACCAGTACAAGCCCCAAAAATTAGGCATTCACCTGACAGAAAAGAAAAAGTGATCATGTGGCTGGAGTTATATTAGGCGGTTACTGGCTAAAAATTTTACTGTAGGCCAGAACAGGCCCCAAAAATTAGACATTCACCTGACAGAAAAGAACTTGTGATGATGTAGCTTGAGGTACATTAGGCAGTCACTGGCTAAAAATTTTACTGTCGGCCAATACATGCCCCAAAAAATTAAGCATTCACCTGACAGAAAAGAACAAGTGATTATGTGGCTGGAGGTACATTAGACAGTCAGTGGACAACAATTTTACTGTAGGCCAGGACAGGCCCCAAAAATAAGGCATTAACCTGACACAAAAGAACAAGTGATTATATGGCTGGAGGTATGTTAGACGGTCACTGAATAACAATTTTACTAAATGCCAGTGGAGGCCCCAAAAATAAGGCATTCACCTGACAGTAAATTGCAAGTGATTATGTGGCTGGAGGTACATTAGGCGGTCGCTGGATATAAATTTTACTGTAGGCCACTGGAGTACAGGCCCCAAAAATAAGGCATTCACCTGACAGAAAAGAACTTGTGATGATGTGGCTGCAGGTACAATAGGCGGTCACCGGCTAAAATATTTTACTGTAGGCCAGTAAAGACCCCAAAAATTAGGCATTCATCTGACAGAAAAGAACTAGTAATTATGTGTGGAGGTACATTAGGCGGTCGCTGGATAAAAATTTTTCTGTAGGCCACTGGAGTAGAGGCCCCAAATATTAGGCATTCACCTGACAGAAAAAGCCTGTTTTTGCCGCTGTATATACTGTACATAAGAAAAGGACCATTCTTTGTTCTGTTTGGTGGCGGATATGTGTTGGCTGGTAGAAGGAAATTCAATTACATGTGGTTGTCATAGGTGTTGAATTCCTCCGAGATCCATGCCTTATTCATTTTTTGAAATGTGAGGTAGTCCACACTGTCGTGAGCTAGGCGAGTGCACTTATCGGCCGCGAACCCCCTGCTGTGCCAAATGTCCTTTTGGACAGGACACTCAATGAGGGGAAGGCCAAGAGTACCATGGCAAATTGTGCCCTGCACACCCAGTAGTCCAGGGGTTCCTCGCTTCTCAGAATGTCCACATCGGCCGTTAACCCGATGTAGTCATACACCTGTCGGTCTAAGTGTTCCCTGATGATGGATTCGGATGGCGGTTGTCGATGGGTTGTTTGCAAGAATGATCTCATATCCGAAGTGACCAACACATCTTTGTTGGCCGTTTTAACTTCTTCCCGACCAGCGCCGTAATAGTACAGTGCAGCGGGATGTGACTTTGCACCTAGCGCCGTACTATAACAGCACAACGAACACCCGGCCACCAGGCATAATTGTTCAGGAACCGGGATGCAAATGCTGCTCTGCCGAGCAGGCAGCCATGTTAACTAGAGGCTGCGGGAGGTTTTTCTGTCCCCTTGCTGTCCTGATCGCTGTTATTGGCCGGATTCCTTACACATGCGCATTGCAGCTCCGGAGCTGCAGGCGGCTGTGGCTGTCATGTGGTGGTGACCGACGATGAAAAAGTCATCACCTGTCTACTCTTTGGTGAGGCAAGGGACAGCAGTGTTTTGGGTCGCCTGCCAGCGCTGCTATTGGCTTGAACAAAGCTCCAGCCAATGGCAGGGCTGTAGCTGTACAGGAAGAGGCAGAACTTCCCTGCATGCAGCCATTCTAGCTGGTGACTGCATGCAGAGAGGTTATGTACCTTTCTGTGCTGTTTGTGGCTTGCTGGGACTTGTGGTCCCCCAGACAGCAAGAAAGAGAAAACCCCAAAAAAGATGCAGAGTGTGTTCAAAAAGGGCTATTAGGAAGGATACCATTTACTACTGCGAAACCTGCCATGGAAAACCTGGCCTGTGCATGAATTATTGTTTTAAAATCTACCACTCATCCATGGTGAATAAATTAAATTTAATCCTTTATGCTCCCTGTAATATTTCCACTTTATATCTCTGATTTAGTCCACCTTGCTTGCATATCCACTTTCCAACAACCAATACATACTTTTTCATGTGAGACAACTGTTCGGTCAAAAGTGCCCTTTCCACCCCTTTAAAATGTTCGTACGGGGGTGCTCTTTTTGAAATGGGGTCACTTGTGGGGGATTTCATATCTGGGGGCCTCAGGAATTTATTTAATGCCACATGGCACCTCAAATACATCTTTGCCAATTCAGGCCTGTCATCAAAATTTATATTTGGCAGTTTTACTCTAGAGCCCTGCCATATGCCCAAATATCATTTTTTGAGCACATATGGGGTGCTGGCGTATTCGGGGGAAAATGGGGAACTAAATGTGGGCTGCATTTTGTCCGGTAACCCTTTGTAAAAGTGAAAAATGTGGGTGTAAAGCAACTTTTTCTGGAAAAATTTTGAATTTTTATTTTTCACAGCCAAGTGTTTCCTAATTCTGTGAAATGCCTGATGGGGTCAAAGTGCTCAGTATATTCCTTGAGGCGTGTAGTTTATGGAATGGAGTCACTTTTTGGGGTTTGCCACTGTAGGGCCACCTCAGGGTGTCTTCACATTTGACATAGCTCCCAATTACCATTCAAGCTAAATCCTCTCTCCTAACGCCATATGGTGCTTCTTCCACTCTGAAGCCTACTGTGTGGCCATACATCTGTTTTTGAGCACACATGGGGTGTTTTTGTAAACTCCAGATTCAGGGTAATAGATTTTGAGTTTTGTTTGGCTGTTAACCCTTGATGTGTTTCAGAAAAATCAATTAAAATTTTAAATCTGCTAAAATAAGTGATTTTTTAAAATTTCATTCCCTTTTTTATTTCATTCTCGTGGACCACCTAAAGGGTTAACAAAGTATGTAGAATCAGTTTTGATTAGCTTGAGGTGTGTAGTTTCTAAAATTGGGTGATTTTTGGGTGGTTTCCACAATGTAACTCCCAGAAAATGATTTACCGTATTTTTCGCCCTATAAGACGCACCGGCCCATAAGACGCACCTAGGTTTTTGAGGAGGAAAATAAGAAAAAATATATTTTTTACCAAAAGGTGTGCTTTTGGAGGGTTTGAACTAATGGCGGTCTGTGCATGACACTATTATGGGGGATCTGTGGATGATGCACTGTTATGGGGCGGGGGATTTGTGGATGGCACTGTTATGGGGGGAAAAAAGAGACAATGCAGCAGCACTCTGCAAATCAGACAAAGTACAACAATGCTTACAAAAATTATGGTGCTAATACTACGCTTATTTATAAAAGCGAGATGCTTGGACAATGCATTTTGTACAAAACCATCTAAGCCCATCTGCCGAACGTCAAGGCGATCTCTGTTAGACGGGTCCTAACACTAAATACTACCTGTTATGCGCCATAATGACCGCCATAAAATTCAGGGAGTGTTGGACCCACATGCATGTTGGATCCACTCTGCCTTTTTCCATTTTTTGTGCTAAAATGGCCTCCATTACAAGGGATGCAGGTACCAACATACATGCTGAGCCCACTCTATACCCTTCCTGGTGCTAGACAGCTTCCAATGAATGTAGTGAGAGCAGGCTACAGCTTTATACTGAAAGTAATTAAAATCAGCCTATGGGGCAGACAGGCTAATCAGGAGTGCACGACTCGCTGGAGTGCCACATCTCCAGCATTGTAAATCTGCAAAAAAAGCACCATAATTTTTGTAAGCATTGTTGTACTTTGTCTGATTTGCAGAGTGCTGCTGCATTGTCTCTTTTTTCCTCTAGGTCTTTGCCATGGCAGCGTGCACCTGCGCACTGGGTGGTGCTGACTAACCCCCTTTTTTTGCAGATTTACATTGCTGGAGATGTGGCACTCCAGCGAGTCGTGCACTCCTGATTAGCCTGTCTGCCCTATAGGCTGATTTTAATTACTTTCAGTATAAAGCTGTAGCCTGCTCTCACTACATTCATTGGAAGCTGTCTAGCACCAGAAAGAGTATAGAGTGGGCTCAGCATGCATGTTGGTACCTGCATCCCTTGTAATGGAGGCCATTTTGGCACAAAAAATGCAAAAAGTCAGAGTGGATCCAACATGCATGTGGGTCCAACACTCCCTGAATTTTATGGCGGTCATTATGGCGCATAACAGGTAGTATTTAGTGTTAGGACCCGTCTAACAGAGATCGCCTTGACGTTCGGCAGACGGGCTTAGATGGTTTTGTACAAAATGCATTGTCCAAGCATCTCGCTTTTATAAATAAGCGTAGTATTAGCACCATAATTTTTGTAAGCATTGTTGTACTTTGTCTGATTTGCAGAGTGCTGCTGCATTGTCTCTTTTTTCCTCTAGGTCTTTGCCATGGCAGCGTGCACCTGCGCACTTGGAGGTGCTGACTAACCCCCTTTTTTTACTGTTATGTGGGGGATCTGTGGATGGCACTGTTATGTGGGGGATCTGTGGATGGCACTGTTATGGGGGAGCTGTGGATGGCATTATGATGGGGGGGGTCTGTGGATGGCATTATGATGGTGGGGGGAATCTGTGGATGGCCTTATGATGGTGGGGGGGATCTGTGGATGCCATTATTATGGGGGGATCTGAGGATGGCACTGTTATGGGGTGGTGGATCTGTGGATGACACTGCTATATGTGTCATCCACAGATCCCCCCATAACAGTCCCATCCACAGTCCCCCCCCTCCCCCATCATTATCCCATTCACAGATTCCTAGGGAGGGACTGTAGTAGGCGGGGAGAGTGGCGGGGCAGTGCAGGCACTGTACTCTGGCCCCGCCGCTCAGTATGTACTGTATTATACGTAGTGTTAATCATCATATCTAAACTGAATAATGATGCGCTCCCCCTGCTCCCCATGTGTACCGTACTTACCGGTACATGTCACGCTCCTGTAGTAAGCACTAGCAGCTAGCAGGCAGGCCGGGCAGCCGTAACTCACTGAGGTCACGTGCCCGCTCCGCCTACTTCATTCATAAAGTAGGCGGAGCAGGCACGTGACCTCCGTGAGTTACGGCTGCCCGGCCTGCCTGCTAGTGCTTACTACAGGAGCGTGTCATGTGTAACGGTAAGTACGGTACACATGGGGAGCAGGGGAAGCGCATCATTATTCAGTTTAGATATGATGATTAACACTACATATAATACAGTACATACTGAGCGGCGGGGCCAGAGTACAGTGCCTGCACTGCCCCGCCACTCTCCCCGCCTACTACAGTCCCTCCCTAGGAATCTGTGAATGGGATAATGATGGGGGGAACTGTGGATGGCATTATGATGGGGGGGATCTGTGGATGGGACTGTTATGGGGGGATCTGTGGATGACACATAGGAGGGTCCGGCCTCTTCCGCCGCCCATTCCACCACTTTGCCAACATCAGGTGGGGGAGGGGCATCCACATTCTGGGAGGCTCCTGGCTGCTCTCCCTCCTGCCCCTTCTCCTCTACGGAGTCCTCTGTGGAACACCAGCGGCAGACTGAGGGAACGGAAACCCCTGTAATCACACCATATTCATAATTTTAACAAACAATTCAGAACACTTAGCAAATGCAAATTAAGAGAGGGATGTATCTAATGTAATGATGGACGGGGCCTTTTACTGGAATACAGAATGATGATCGCAGTTCATGTATATATACACACACACGTATATATATTTATGTGTGTGTGAAACATGCGAAACCAGCCGGTTACATCATACATGTCTATCTTGTGTGTATAAATATATATTCATTGATTTATTTAACCAATCACTGGTAACAGGAGTCGTTCCAGAAGATTGGAAATTAGCAAATGTTTTGCTCATTCATAAGAAACGTAGTAGGGAGGACTTGGGCAACTATAGGCCAGTAAGCCTGACATCAATAGTGGGGAAATTAATGGAAACCATACTTAAGGAGAGGATTGTAGAACATCTAAAATCCCATGGATTGAAAGATGAAAAACAGCATGGGTTTACTTCAGGGAGATAATGTCAAACTAATCTTAATGATTTTTTTTTTGATTGGGTGACTAAAATAATAGATGGCGGAGGTGCAGTAGACATCGCTTATCTAGACTTTAATAAGGCTTTTGATACTGTTCCACATAGAAGGCTTATCAATAAATGGCAGTCTTTGTGCTTGGACTCCCATATTGTTGAATGGATTAGGCAGTGGCTGAGGGACAGACAACAGAGGGTTTTAGTCAATGGAGTATATTCAGACCATGGTCTTGTTACCAGTGGGGTACCTCAGGGATCTGTTCTGGGACCCATATTGTTTAATATCTTTATCAGCGAAATTGCAGAAGGCCTCAATGGTAAGGTGTGTGTTTTTGCTGGTGACACAAAGATTTGTAATAGGGTTGAAGTTCCTGGAGGGATACACCAAATGGAAAAGGATTTAGGAAAACTAGAGGAATGGTCAAAAATCTGGAAACTAGAATTTAATGTTGATAATGCACCTGGGGCGTAAAAACCCAAGAGCAGAATATAAAATCAGTGATACAGTCCTAACCTCAGTATCTGAGGAAAGGGATTTAGGGGTCATTATTTCAGAAGACTTAAAGGTAGGCATATACAAGGTGGAGTTCCAGCCATTGCCGTGTAAGATCTTTTAAAATGGCCAGAGATTTTCCTGGCCTGCCGCAAAACGTCCTGGACCCCGGGGAATTGGGAAACAAATTGCTGCACGACTAAGTTCAGGACATGTGCCATGCACGGCACGTTTGTCATTTTGCCCTGTTTCAGAGTGCTCAGCAGATTGGCACTGGTGTCGCACACCACTTTACCAACTGTCAAATTTAGCAGGGTTAGCCACTGATCGGCCTGTGACTGCAGAGCTGAAAGCAGTGCAGGACCGGTGTGGCTCTTGGCTTCCAGGCACAACAGCCGCAGCACAGCATGGAAACGTCTCACCTGGTACGTCGAAAAGGTTTTGGGGAGCTTGAAGGTGCAGTGAAAGAGGAAGTAGCAGTGGAAAAAAAGGAGTCAGCCGAGGAGGAGACGGAGGATTGAGTAGGAGGAGGAGAAGAAGAGGCAGGCCTGCATGCAATCCATGGCGGTAACACCAAATCCACACGGGAGCCAAGGGTTACATGCTTGTCAGAAGATTCACCCAGTAGGCAGTAAAAGTTATGTACCTTCCCTGCCCGGGTTTGCAAGACCACATATCTGTGGTCAGATATATCTTGGCACCGACACTGTGTGCCAGAGATATATTCACTTGGGGCTGAACAAGGCTATATAGCTCTGGGATGCCCTTCTGGGAGAAATATTTCCTTCCAGGGACCTTCCATTGTGGTGTGCCAATGGCCACAAATTTTCTAAAGGCCTCCGAGTCCACCAGTTTAGCCGTTCGGCAAGAGGGTTATCCGACGTCATCAACTTTTTACGTTCAATATTTGGTGGAAACAGGTATATCAAACCCCTTAATCAGTAATGTGTGGAAGTAGGTATATCGCAGGCCTCAATCAGTATTTGGTGGAAGCAGGTATATCGCAACCCTCAATCAATATTTGGTGGAAGCAGGTATATCAATCCCCTCAATCAGTATTTTGTAGAAGCAGGTGTATTGCAGGCCTCAATCAGTATTTGGTGAAAGCAGGTATATCAAACCCCTTAATCAATATTTTGTGGAAGCGGGTGTATTGCAGGCCTCAATCAATATTTGGTGGAAGCAGGTATATCAATTAGGGTTCAACGAACCCGAACTGTAAAGTTCGGGTTCGTACCAAACTTTAGGATTTTTGGACCCCGGACCCGAACCCGAACTTTTCAGTAAAGGTTGGGGTTCGGGTTTGGTGTTTGGCTTTTTTATGGTGCTTTTTGAAAGGCTGCAGAGCAGCCAATCAACAAGCGTTTAACTCTGTGCCCTTAGAAGCCATCACAGCCATGCCTACTAATGGCATGGCTGTGATTGGGAAATGCTTAAAAAAGTTAAAAAAACACCCATTTTTGGCAATATCCTACATCTGGTGCCTTTGCAGCATTAGTCAGTGTGCAATGTAAGCTAGAAATACAGCTATAATTTCTGGGTTTTAAAAAACATCCATTTTTTGCAAGACACTGCATCTGGGGTCTTTGCAGCATTTATCAGTGTGAAATAGAAGCTTGCAATACTTCAATCATTTTCTGGGTTTAAAAAATCACAAATTTTTTGCAAGACCCTACATCTGGGGCCTTTGCAGCATTCGTCAGTGTGAAATCCGATCTTGAAACACTGTAATAATTTTCTGGGTTTAAAAAACACCCATTTTTGTCAATATCGTATATCTGGTGCCTTTTCAGCATTTGTCAGTGTGAAAGACAAGCTTGAAATACTTCAATAATTTTCTGGGTTTAAAAAAAAACCCATTTTGGGCAAAAAAATTAATTTGCAGCCTTTGCTGCATCTGTCAGTGTGAGATACACACATTAGATACTGGTGTTCTATTCTGTTATTAAAAAAAACACTCATTTTGGGCAAAATACTTAATTTTGCAGCCTATGCTGCATCTGTCAGTGTGAGATACAAACTAGAAATACTGCAATAATATTCTGGGTTTATTAAAACACCCATTTTTGGCAATACCCTACATCAGGGGCCTATGCTTCATTTGTCAGTGTGAGATACACACGTTAGATACTGCTGTTCTTTTCTGTTATCAAAAAAACACCCATTTTGGGCAAAAAACAAAATTTGCGGCCTTTGCTGCATCTGTCAGTGTGAGATGCATGCGTTCGATACTGCTGTTATATTTTGTTATTAAAACAACATCCATTTTAGGCAAGATCCTAAATATTAGAAATATGAGGAGAGCGTCAAATAAGGGACCTTGCCCCGGTCGTGGTGCTGCTGGTGGAGCTCCTGTTGCAGGGAGAGGACGTGGTTGATCTGTGCCAGCTACACGCACAAGTGAAACACCTTTCTCAGGTGCTAGTAGGCGACAGAACCTTCAGCGTTGTTTGGTCGGGCCTAATGTGGATCTACGAATGGTGAGGCCAGAACAAGTACAGGCATTAGTAGATTAGGTTGCTGACAGTGCCTCCAGTTCCTTTACATTGTCTCCCACCCAGTCCCCTGATTAGAGTTGGCAACTGCAGCCGATGTCCATCAGTCTTTCACCTCACCCCCTTGCAAATTAGCCAAGCAGTCTGAGCCCCAAGTCATGCAGCAGTCTCTTCTGCTTTTTGATGACTCTGCTAGCAGGGTTTCCCAGGGCCATCCACCAAGCCCTGCCCCAGAAGTGGAAGAAATTGAGTGCACCGATGCCCAACCACTTATGTCTCAAGATGAGTTCATGGGAGGACCACCGCAGCACGTCTCGTATGATGACGAAACACAGGTGCCAACTGCTGGGGCTTTCGAAAGTGTGCAGACCGACAAGGAGGGCAGGGGTGAAGACTGGGTGGAAGATGATGTGCAGGACGATTAGATCCTCGACCCCACATGGAATCAAGGTCATGCGAGTGACCTGTGTAGTTCAGAGGAAGAGGCGGTGGTCGCACAGAGCCACCAGCACAGCAGAAGAGGGAGCAGGGTGCAAAAGCGGAGCGGCCGTCCTCTAGACAGTACGCCTGCTACTGCCTACCGCAGCAAGGGACAGAGCACACCAAAGCCAGCACCAAGGAGTTCCCTGGCGTGGCAGTTTTTCAGACAATGTGCTGACGACAAGACACAAGTGGTTTGCACGCTGTGCAATCAGAGCCTGAAGCGAGGCATAAAGGTTCTCAACCTGAGCACAACCTGCATGACCGGGGATCTAAGTGCAAAGCAGGAGCTGCAGTGAAGTAGACACCTCAAAAACCAAGAAAGGTCTCTGGCTCCCCCTGCTTCCTCTTCTGCTGCAGTCTCAGTCTCTTCATCCACCTCTGGAGTAACAGTGCCACCTGCCACCCCTCAAACAGAGGATCTGCCAGCAACACCACCAACTGGGTCACCAAGCATCTCTACAATGTCCTACAGAAGCGTTCAGCTCTCCATCTCCCAAACACTGGAGCGGAAGAGGAAGTACCCCCCTACCCACCCGTGATCCCTGGCCCTGAATTCAAGCATTTCAAAATACTGTCCTTTGAAATGCTGTCATTCCGAGTTTTAAAACCCTTATGGCGGTGGCTGTCCCACAGTATGTCGTGCCCAGCCACCACTACTTTTCCAGGTGTCCAATCCCAAGTGGGGGACAAAATCAGGTGTGCACTTTGCAACTCCATCTGTGGCAAGGTCCAACTAAATACGGATATGTGGACCAGTGAGCACAGTCAGGGACGTTATATCTCCATAACAGCACACTGGGTAAATGCAGTGGCGGCTGTCCTTCCACCGAGGATTGCAAGGCGCTTCAGTTTGCCTCCTGTTGCTTACTCCTCCTACACCGCTTCCTCATCCTCTACCGCCTCTTTATCCGGTCAGCTTAACACTTTCACCACCAACTTCAGCATAGCCAGGGGAAAATGACAGCAGGCAGTTTTAAAACATATCTGTTTGGGGGACAAACCCCACACCACGCAGGAGCTGTGGACGGGCCTTGAACAACAGACCGATGAGTGGTTGGTGCCAGTGAGCCTTAAGCCCGGCCTGGTGGTGTGCGATAATGGGCAAAATCTCAGAGCAGCTCTGGTACTAGCCGGTTTGACGCACATCCCTTGCCTGGCGCATATGCTGAATTTGGTGGTGCAGAGGTTCCTTAAAAATTACACCGATATGTCAGAGCTGCTGCATAAAGTGCGGGCCGTCTGTGCGCGCTTTTGGCGTTTTCACCCTGCTGCTGCTCGCCTGTCATCGCTGCAGCGTAACTTCCGCCTTCCAGCTCACCGCCTCATATGCGATGTGCCCACAAGGTGGAACTCCACCTTACACATGCTGGCCAGACTGTGCGAGCAGCAGCAGGCGATAGTGGAGTTTTAGCTGCAGCACGCACGGGTGAGTCACTCTGCGGAACAGCACCACTTCACCACCAATGACTGGGCCTCCATGCGAGACCTGTGTTCCTTGTTGCGCTGTTTCGAGTACTCCACTAACATGACCAGTGCCGATAACGTCGTACTCAGCGTTACTATCCCACTTACAGTACAGACCAAAAGTTTGGACACACCTTCTCTTACAAAGAGTTTTCTTTATTTTCATGACTATGAAGGCATCAAAACTATGAATTAACACATGTGGAATTATATACATAACAAACAAGTGTGAAACAACTGAAAATATGTCATATTCTAGGTTCTTCAAAGTAGTCCCCTGAAATGATCTTCCAACAGTCTTGAAGGAGTTCCCAGATATGCTTAGCACTTGTTGTCCCATTTGCCTTCACTCTGCGGTCCAGCTCACCCCAAACCATCTCGATTGGGTTCAGGTCCGGTGACTGTGGAGGCCAGTTAATCTGGCGCAGCACCCCATCACTCTCCTACAGTCTATTCAGTAGGACTATCAGTTGTGTATCCACCTGACTTCTCCTCAACGCAACTGATGGTCCCAACCCCATTTATAAGGCAAGAAATCCCACTTATTAAACCTGACAGGGCACACCTGTGAAGTGAAAACCATTTCAGGGGACTACCTCTTGAAGCTCATCAAGAGAATGCCAAGAGTGTGCAAAGCAGTAATCAAAGCAAAAGGTGGCTACTTTGAAGAACCTAGAATATGACATATTTTCAGTTGTTTCACACTTGTTTGTTATGTATATAATTCCACATGTGTGGATGCCATAGTTTTGATGCCTTCAGTGTGAATCTACAATTTTCATAGTCATGAAAATAAAGAAAACTCTTTGAATGAGAACGTGTGTCCAAACTTTTGGTCTGTATGCCCCCTTGAAAAAATGTATAACACCCCAGAGTTGTGTTACTAAACTCTTCTACCCACTACAATCTGTTAAGAGCCTTAACCTTGTCATCTCATGTAATTTCACATAATATCTTTACAACCGTGCATTCTAAGGTCTCCCTTAGTAAGGACTCCCTCCATCATCATGTAATCCCTCATGTCCAAGTTCACATTGTTTTATCCCCTTTCTCAGGTTACTTGATAGCCTTATGGAACTACGGTTCTAAATATGCTGCTTTTATGTGTTTTTATATGACATTTTATACCGCCTAATGGATTACAATTAACTTTTATTGTCCCTGTGGAATACAAGTGACTTATGGACTTATTGTTCCTGTCCACAGTCAAGCACTTAAAGAAAAAGGACTCAAGTCATATTTGAGCATATTATTGCACTAATAAATTTGCACTGTTTTCCAAAAATGGTTACTGCAACGTAAAAAGCTTGCACCCAAAGAAAAGACTCAAACGAATACCTGAGCTCTTTGTGATTCATACTGTAATGTTTTTGCACTAATTTCATTACCAGTTTACAGGTAACATTTAAGTATCATATGCCCATTGTGTGCATTCTCTTTTAGGTGCCACAATGTGAATTCATGCACTTTTTGTGATAATTGCACTGAACTTTTGCACTTAACCAGATATGTAGCACCTTACTCTTGTGTGCCTTACTTTACAGCTCTTGTTCTCTCCCCCTTTATATGGACTGCCTATCCGGACGCCTAATGGCCTACACCCGGTGTTATATACCCATAGGTTCCCAGGGTGGGACCAAGTCGTAAGTCCCGGCAGGTCTAGTAACTACACGGGTAACCCGGCTGCTTCGGGAATGTTTAGAGGAGTTTTTGACCCCTCCTTCCCGCTTGTTATTTGTTCAGGATTGCTCCCATCCTGAAGTGTCTTCCAGGAGTTTCAAGGGATTATCATACCATCCTCCTGTGACATTGTCAGAAGTGCATGGAGATGCTAATACCTCCCCTTCTGTGCCTTTGCCTAAGGTATGGCGCCTCAAGCCTTAGAGCCATTTTAGCTACCCATAGTCACCATAGTGATCGTGCTTTAAGCCATATATTTTGTCTTTAGTGCAGGGAAGGGAATACAGGATAAAGCCACCTTTCCATTTGCGGGCATCTTATTACATAATGGTGGGACTACAGAGTAAAGACACCCCCATGCTTTCTTTGGTGTTTATGGATCTCGGAACACTTCAAAGTTAGTCAGTAGTGATTGCTTAGTGCAGACCTTTGGTTCACTGGTTATACCGAGAGGGAAACTGTTAATTAGGACACCCTACTCATGCGGGCAGGAACCTCAGGGTAGCCATTATATGTTTTGTCTTTGTATGTCTTATGTGTAATACATGCAGCACTTTGTATTTTATTTGGGTACCCCAGAGCTGGTTCCTCTCCCATCTAAGGATAAGCCGAGGGCGGCTTAACTCGAAGTAAGGGGGAATGTAACACCCCAGAGTTGTGTTACTAAACTCTTCTACCCCGCTACAATCTGTTAAGAGCCTTAACCTTGTCATCTCATATAGTTTCACATAATATCCTCACAACCGTGCATTCTTAACCTTGTCAAATGTATAATTGTTGCAATTTTCATGTTCACCGGCAGGTGGCAGCAATGTTCTGGAAGGAGCTAAATTCAGTTTAGTGATCCTATGCTGGATTAGTTCATTCCAGTTTAGCTCCCCGCTCTGCAGCAGAATGGGTTGTGCCCACATCCTGCCTCATGGGTGGAGAAGGAAGTTAGAGTCAGTGTGCCATCCAGCCCTGCTAGAAGAAGGCTGTGTGCGTGTAGGAGCTCCCAGATATAGGGAATCAAGTCAGGATCTTGTCTCGGCTGAGACATTGAGCATCATCTACAGCCTGAGCTCTGCAGCCTCAGCTGGAAGAAGCAAGCAGAAAAACTCCAGAGTTCCAGGAAAAAAGCATACCCTGTGAAGCTAACTGAGGTATATCAAACCCCTTAATCAGTATTTTGCGGAAGCAGCAATATCAAACCCCTTAATCAGTATCTGGTGACAGCAGTTATATCAAACCCCTTAATCAGTATTTGGGGGAAGCAGGTACATCGCAGGACTAAATCAGTATTTGGTGAAAGCAGGTATATCAAACCCCTTAGGCAATATTTTGTGGAAGGAGGTGTATCGCAGCCCTCAATCTGTATTTTGTGGTAGCATGCATATCAAACCCCTTAATCAGTATTTTGTGGAAGCAGGTATATTGCACCCCTCAATCAGTATTTTGTGGAAGCAGGTATATAGGACCCTTTAATCAATATTTGGTGGAAGCAGGTATATGGCACCCCTCAATCTGTATTTTGTGGAAGCAGGTAAATAAAAACCCCATAATCAGTATTTTGTGGAAGCCTGAACATCGCACCCCTCAATCTGTATTTTGTAAAAGCAGGTATATAGAACCTGTTACGGCATACAAGTATAATGCTCCAAACTCCCGAACGAAACCTCACGAATAGCTGCTAGCAGACAAATAGGAAACGCACCCAAGCGGCTTACACTCCTAGCAATCAGTCTCTAACTGCATACAGTGAATCCCCCCAAGAACGAGACGAGGCTCTGTGTTGAGGGTCAAGCAGTGGAGAGCCAGAGCTGTGTGTTTATTGTTCTTATATAACATTGTTACACATTAGTATCACCCACAGGGTTTTGTAAGAAAACCAGTAAACACGTACAATACATTCAGACACTCCCACACAAAATCCTCCCCTCTGCCAGATGAGGAGGAAGAGGTCGCCAAAATGTGGAAAAGCTTTGTCAGCACTTCACAACAACCAGCACCACAAGCTGATATGGAACGTCTTAGCAAGAGGCAGCATTTCAGTAACATGGAGGACCAGTATGAGTGCACACGCCTACACGTACTGAATGACGGGTCTGCCCCCTTTAACTTCTGGGTCTCCAAATTGGGCACATGGCCTGAGCTTGCCCATTACACCTTGGAGGTGCTTGCCTGTCCTGCAGCCAGTGTAATGTCTGAATGTTTGTTTAGCACGGCTGGAGGGGGTTATCACAGGTTATATTTCCCAATGTTTTTGGGTGTACCCTAATTAAAAAAATAAATAACTGAATTAAAACTAAAAACCAGTGTTGGATACCTCCTCCTCCTCCTCCACTGCCACTTCCACCTACACCGCCACATCCACTGCCTCCTCAACCTTCTACTCCATATGGACCTTGTCCTCCTAGATCAAGATTATTATTTTTTATTTTACGTATTTTATGTTATTTGAAGTCATTTCCCTATCCACATTTGTTTGCAGTGCACTTGCCATGCACTTGCCATGCTCTTAACCACATTTTGCTGGCATTTGCAGCCAGCTAGCCCTTTACATGACATTTTTAGAGCCATGTTACTGCTCAAAAGTTCGGGTCCCCTTTGACATCAATGGGGTTCAGGTTCGGGGTCAAGTTCGTGTTCCGAACTCAAACTTTTTTTGTGACGTTTGGCCGAACCCGTCAAACCCGAACATCCAGGTGTCCGCTCAACTCTATTATCAATCCACTTAATCAGTATTTTGTGGATGCAGGTGTATCGCAGGCCTCAATCAATATTTGATGGAAGCAGGTATATCAAACCCCTTAGTCAATATTTTGTGAGAGCAGGTATATCGCAGCCCTCATTTAGTATTTGGTGGAACCAGGTATATCAATCCACTAAATCAGTATTTTGTGGAAGCAGGTGTATCGCAGGCCTCAATCAATATTTGGTGGAAGCAGGTATATCAATCCCCTTTATCATTATTTGGTGGAAGCAGGTACAACAAACTCCTCAATCAGTATTTGGTGAAAGCAGGTATATCAAACTCCTTAATCAGTATTTGGTGAAAGCAGGTATATTGCAGAACTTAATCAGTAATTGGTGGAAGCAGGTGTTTCAAACACCTTAATTAATATTTTGTGGAAGCAGGTGTTTTGCAGGCCTCAAACAATATTTGTTGGAAGCAGGTATATCAAACCCCTTAATCAGTATTTTGCGGAAGCAGCAATATCAAACCCCTTAATCAGTATCTGGTGACAGCAGTTATATCAAACCCCTTAATCAGTATTTGGGGGAAGCAGGTACATCGCAGGACTAAATCAGTATTTGGTGAAAGCAGGCATATCAAACCCCTTAGGCAATATTTTGTGGAAGCAGGTGTATCGCAGCCCTCAATCAGTATTTAGTGGTAGCATGCATATCAAACCCCTTAATCAGTATTTTGTGGAAGCAGGTATATTGCACCCCTCAATCAGTATTTTGTGGAAGCAGGTATATAGGACCCTTTAATCAATATTTGGTGGAAGCAGGTATATGGCACCCCTCAATCTGTATTTTGTGGAAGCAGGTAAATAAAAACCCCATAATCAGTATTTTGTGGAAGCCTGAACATCGCACCCCTCAATCTGTATTTTGTGAAAGCAGGTATATAGAACCTGTTACGGCATACAAGTATAATGCTCCAAACTCCCAAACGAAACCTCACGAATAGCTGCTAGCAGACAAATAGGAAACGCACCCAAGCTTACACTCCTAGCAATCAGTCTCTAACTGCATACAGTGAATCCCCCCAAGAACGAGACGAGGCTCCGTGTTGAGGGTCAAGCAGTGGAGAGCCAGAGCTGTGTGTTTACTGTTCTTATATAACATTGTTACACATTAGTACCACCCACAGGATTTTGTAAGAAAACCAGTAAACACGTACAATACACTCAGACACTCCCACACAAAATCCTCCCCTCTGCCTGTGATACAATTACCTTGCACAATAGTTAATGTAATTATCACAGGAAGGAGAATACACAGTTTTATACAATGTCTTCTGTCCTGGAGACAATTGGGGAGTAATTCAATTATCTCTCAGGGCAAAGGGAAATCGCCAATACACACGTGGGGACAATAGGACAGAAATCACTATTCAAATATACAATGTCACAACCATTACAGTAAGCATAGACATTTAGCATATCCCCAGATTGCTTCGGTTTGAGTGCTTTCAATTATTAGGTGAATGGCACTCAGACTACACGAATACAGTTCAATTGCCATGGAGTTTAAGTTTAGCATGGGCTGATGAGAGGGCCCATAATCCTGGGGCAAGAGGCTGGCAACCAGGATTCTCCAGCACCCAGTGGCGAGGTTGATTTCGCCACTTTTCTCCCCTTTTCCAAACAGACTAACAGGGTATCTGACCTTCTGCGGTCAGTGCCCTTGTTAGTCCAGCAGCCCACCCACAAAATAGAAACAGCAGTACAGCCCACCCACAATAAATGGTTACTACACCTGAGCAAGGGATAAACTTGTCCATGTCCATGTGCCTCACTACGGCTGTGTGGGGGACTGGTAGACTGCCTTGGTGGGTTGCTGAGTGGGCAGAGACCAGCGGTACTTTGCCCTGGTGCCAGCACTACCACGGAAGAAGCCTGGTTGTAGACCGACTGTCTCCCCTTTAGATTAACCACCATGCTGCTGTGGGGGGAGCCCGACTGTCTCCCCTTTGGCTAAACAGCCCTGTTGCTGGAGGACAGGACCGACTGTCCCTACCCCCTGTGCTGTGAGTGCAGAGACCACGGTCCCATCTGCACGGTTGTGGGGCTTACTGTCTCCCCCTTGTACGTTAAGCTGCCGCTGGGGAATGGAGATTGGGCTCCCAATTCCCAACAAATCCTTCTGTTGCTGTTGGATGGAGACTGGGCTCCCAATTCCCAACAACTCAATCTGCTGCTGGGGGACAGGACCGGCTGTCTCTTCCCCCTGTAACTCAGCCTGCCGCTGGGGAAAGGAGACTGGGCTCTCTATTCCCTGCTAGACACTCTGCCGCTGGGGGTGGGAGGACAAACCTCTCCTCTCCCAATAAAACACTCTTCTGCTGGGGGATAGGACCGACTGTCTCTGCCCCCTGTAACTCAGCCTGCCGCTGGGGAATGGAGACTGGGCTCTCAATTCCCAATAAATCACTCTGTCGCTGGGGGACAGGACCGACTGTCTCTGCCCCCTGTAACTCAGCCTGCCGCTGGGGAATGGAGACTGGGCTCCCAATTCCCAATAAATCACATTGCCACTGGGGGACAGGACTACCTGTCTCTGCCCCCTGTAACTCAGCCTGCCACTGGGGAAAGGAGACTGGGCTCTCTATTCCCTGCTAGACACTCTGCCGCTGGAGTGGGAGGACAAAGCTCTCATCTCCCAATAAAACACTCTGCTGCTGGGGGACAGGACCGACTGTCTCTGCCCCCTGTAGCTCAGCCTGCCGCTGGGGAATGGAGACTGGGCTCCCAATTCCCAATAAATCACATTGCCGCTGGGGGACAGGACCGACTGTCTCTGCCCCCTGTAACTCAGCCTGCTGCTGGGGAATGGAGACTGAGCTCCAAATTCCCAATAAATCCCATTGCCGCTGGGGACAGGACCGACTGTCTCTGCCCCCTGTAACTCAGCCTGCCGCTGGGGAATGGAGACTGGGCTCCCAATTCCCTGCAGGACCAGTGGAGAGACCTCGGTCCCATCTCCACCGGCCCCCTGGGATTCTTCCCAGTAAACCTCTACAATATCCTCCCAGCTGAAGGGCTCTGGACCTGGGTCTGACACTCTGCTCTCTCGCTGAGGCTTCCCAATGGAGTGAAAGAGATCTCGGTAGTCCTGCTCCAGTTCCCACTCCAGGGTTGCTAGGTGAGCCAGGTGAGCCAGGTCTTTCTCTACCTCATGGGGGCCAATCCTGCCTAGCCTCCCTCTCATAGAAAATGTCCTGAAGTCTGGACTGTGCAGGGCTCCCGAAGTCAGGGTCTGCAAAGGACTCCCATAACAAGCCAGGACCATCAAACTCCTCTCCCTCTGGCTTGTCATGCTCAGCTGTCCAGGGTATATACTGTGCCATATACCACCATATTGCCTGGTAGGCATCCCCCAGCCATAGCTCCTGCCATACCCGGTGCTCTAGTTCCTTTACCCATTCCTCCAGGGGCTGCTCTCCCAGGAAGGGCATCCGCAGGGCCACTTGCTTCTGCAATTGCTGCTCTTCACTGGGGAGACTCTCGCCTCGCTAGTATTGTACATTATCCAGGGCCTGGTACCAGATGCCTTTCCTTAATGCATCCCGGCCATCCAGGTCTTCCTCATCGTATGCCACTGCTGGTTCCATCCTGCTGCTGTCAGGGTTGCTGTACTGGGAAATGCGTTGCCCTCAAATTGTAATTCCAGGGAATGATGTTACTTTGTATCTGTCCTTCTGGGCTGTGAGAACGATCGCGCCGCTTGCCACCAATTGTTACGGCATACAAGGAAATGCTCCAAACTCCCAAACGGAACCTCACAAATAGCTGCTAGCAGACGAATAGGAAATGCACCCAAGTGGCTTAAACTCCTAGCAATCAGTCTCTAACTGCATACAGTCAATCCCCCCAAGAACGAGACGAGGCTCCGTGTTGAGGGTCAAGCAGTGGAGAGCCAGAGCTGTGTTTTTATTGTTCTTATATAACATTGTTACACATTAGTACCACCCACAGGGTTTTGTAAGACAACCAGTAAACATGTACAATACACTCAGACACTCCCACACAAAATCCTCCCCTCTGCCTGTGATACAATTACCTCACAGGAAGGAGAATACACAGTTTTATACAATGTCTTCTGTCCTGGAGACAATTGGGGAGTAATTCAATTATCTCTCAGGACAAAGGGAAAATCGCCAATACACACGTGGGGACAATAGGACAGAAATCACTATTCAAATATACAATGTCACAACCATTACAGTAAGCATAGACATTTAACATATCCCCAGATAGCTTCGGTCTGAGTGCATTCAATTTTTAGGTGAATGGCACTCAGACTACATGAATACAGTTCAATTGCCATGGAGTTTAAGTTTAGCATGGGCTGATGAGAGGGCCCTTAATCCTGGGGCAAGAGGCTGGCAACCAGGCTTCTCCAGCACCCGGTGGCGAGGTTGGTTTCGCCACAGAACCCATTAATCAATATTTGGTGGAAGTAGGTATATCGCACCCCTCAATCAGTTTTTTGTGGAAGCAGGTGTATCACAGGCCTCAATCAGTATTTGGTGGTAGCAGGTATATCGCAACCCTCAATCAGTATTTTGTGGAAGAAGGTACAAATCGGATTCCAAAAAAGTTGGGACACTATACAAATCGTGAATAAAAACTGAATGCAATGATGTGGAGGTGCCAACTTCTAATATTTTATTCAGAATAGAACATAAATCACAGAACAAAAGTTTAAACTGAGAAAATGTACCATTTTAAGGGAAAAATATGTTGAATCAGAATTTCATGGTGTCAACAAATCCCCAAAAAGTTGGGACAAGGCCATTTTCACCACTGTGTGGCATCTCCCCTTCTTCTTACAACACTCAACAGACATCTGGGGACCGAGGAGACCAGTTTCTCAAGTTTAGAAATATGAATGCTCTCCCATTCTTGTCTAATACAGGCCTCTAACTGTTCAATTGTCTTGGGCCTTCTTTGTTGCACCCTCCTCTTTATGATGCGCCAAATGTTCTCTATAGGTGAAAGATCTGGACTGCAGACTGGCCATTTCAGTACCCGGATCCTTCTCCTACGCAGCCACGATGTTGTGATTGATGCAGAATGTGGTCTGGCATTATCTTGTTGAGGAATGCAGGGTCTTCCCTGAAAGAGATGATGTCTGGATGGGAGCATATGTTGTTCTAGAACCTGAATATATTTTTCTGCATTGATGGTGCCTTTCCAGACATGCAAGCTGCCCATGCCACACGCACTCATGCAACCCCATACCATCAGAGATGCAGGCTTCTGAACTGAGCGTTGATAACAACTTGGGTTGTCCTTGGCCTCTTTGGTCCGGATGACATGGCGTCCCAGATTTCCAAAAAGAACTTCGAATCGTGACTCGTCTGACCACAGAACAGTCTTCCATTTTGCCACACTCCATTTTAAATGATCTCTGGCCCAGTGAAAATGCCTGAGCTTGTGGATCTTGCTTAGAAATGGCTTCTTCTTTGCACTGTAGAGTTTCAGCTGGCAACGGCGGATGGCACGGTGGATTGTGTTCACTGACAATGGTTTCTGGAAGTATTCCTGAGCCCATTCTGTGATTTCCTTTACAGTAGCATTCCTGTTTGTGGTGCAGTGTCGTTTAAGGGCCCGGAGATCACGGGCATCCAGTATGGTTTTACGGTCTTGACCCTTACGCACAGAGATTGTTCCAGATTCTCTGAATCTTCAGATGATGTTATGCACAGTTGATGATGATAGATGCAAAGTCTTTGCAATTTTTCGCTGGGTAACACCTTTCTGATATTGCTCCACTATCTTTCTACGCAACATTGTGGGAATTGGTGATCCTCTACCCATCTTGGCTTCTGAGAGACACTGCCACTTTGAAAAGCTCTTTTTATACCCAATCATGTTGCCAATTGACCTAATTAATGTTAATTGGTCTTCCAGCTCTTCGTTATGCTCAAATTTACTTTTTCCAGCCTCTTATTGCTACTTGTCCCAACTTTTTGGGGATTTGTTGACACCATGAAATTTTGAATCAACGTATTTTTCCTTTAAAATGATACATTTACTCGGATTAAACATTTGATCTGTCATCTACGTTCTATTACAAATAAATTATTGACATTTGCCACCTCCACATCATTGCATTCAGTTTTTATTCACAATTTGTTTAGTGTCCCAACTTTTTTGGAATCCGGTTTGTATATCAAACCCCTTAATCAGTATTTTGTAGAAGCAGGTGTATCACAGGCCTCAATCAATATTTGGTGGAAGCAGGTATATCAATCCCCTCAATCAAAATTTTGTGGAAGCAGGTGTATCACAGGCCTCAATCAGTATTTGGTGGAAACAGGTATAACAAACTCCTTAATCAGTATTTTGTGGAAGCAGGTGTATCGCAGGCCTCAATCAATATTTGGTGGAAGCAGGTATATCACACCCCTCAATCAGTATTTTGTGGAAGCAGGTGTATTGCAGGCCTCAATCATTATTTGGTTAAAGCAGGTATATCATAACCCTGAATCAGTATTTTGTGGAAGCAGCAATATCAAACCCTTTAATCAGTGTTTTGCAGTAGCAGGTATATCGCACCCCTCAATCAGTATTTTGTGGAAGCAGGTATATCACAGGCCTCAATGAATATTTGGTGGAAGCAGGTATATCAATCCCCTTAATCAGTATTTTGTGGAAGAAGGTATATCGCAGGCCTCAATCAATATTTGATGGAAGCAGGTATATAAATCCCCTAACCAGTATTTTGTGAAAGTAGGTGTATTGCAGGCCTCAATCAATATTTGGTGGAAGCAGGCATATCAAACCCCTTAATCAGTATTTTGTGGAAGCAGGTGTATCGCAGGCCTCAATAAATATTTGGTTGAAGCAGGTATATCAATCCCCTTAATCAGTATTTTGTTGAAGCAGCTGTATCGTAGGCCTCAATCAGTATTTGGTGGAAGCAGGTATATTAATCCCCTTAATCAGTATTTTGTGGAAACAGCTATATCAAACCTCTTAATCAGTATTTGGTGGAAGCAGGTATATCAAACCACTTAATCAGTATTTGGTGAAAGAAGGTATATCGCAGGACTCAATCAGCATTTGGTGGAAGCAGGTATATCAAACCCCTTAATCAGTATTGTGTGGAAGCAGATGTATTGCAGGCCTCAATCCATATTTGGTGGAAGTAGGTACAGTCAGGTCCATAAATATTGGGACATCGACACAATTCTAACATTTTTGGCTCTATACACCACCACAATGGATTTGAAATGAAACGAACAAGATGTGCTTTAACTGCAGACTGTCAGCTTTAATTTTAAGGGTATTTACATCAAAATCAGGTGAATGGTGTAGGAATTAGAACAGTTTGCATATGTGCCTCCCACTTGTTAAGTGACCAAAAGTAATGAGACAATTGGCTTCTCAGCTGTTCCATGGCCAGGTGTGTGTTATTCCCTCCTTATCCCAATTACAATGAGCAGATAAACGGTCCAGAGTTCATTTCAAGTGTGCTATTTGCATTTGGAATCTGTTTCTGTCAACTCTCAAGATGAGATCTAAAGAGCTGTCACTATCAGTGAAGCAAGCCATCATTAGGCTGAAAAAACAAAAGAAACACATCAGAGAGATAGCAAAAACATTAAGCATGGCCAAAACAACTGTTTGGAACATTCTTAAAAAGAAGAAATGCACCGTGAGCTCAGCAACACCAAAAGACCCGGAAGACCACAGAAAACAACTGTGGTGGATGACCAAAGAATTCTTTCCCTGGTAAAGAAAACACCCTTCACAACAGTTGGCCAGATCAAGAGCACTCTCCAGGAGGTAGGTGTATGTGTGTCAAAGTCAACAATCAAGAGAAGACTTCACCAGAGTGAATACAGAGGGTTCACCACAAGATGTAAACCATTGGTGAACCTCAAAAACTGGAAGGCCAGATTAGAGTTTGCCAAATAAAATCTAAAAAAGCCTTCACAGTTCTGGAACAACAACCTATGGACAGATGAGACCAAGATCAACTTGTACCAGAGTAATGGAAAGAGAAGAGTATGGAGGAGGAAAGAAACTGCTCATGATCCTAAGCATACCACCTCATCAGTAAAGCATGGTGGTGGTAGTGTCATGGCGTGGGCATGTATGGCTGCCAATGGAACTGGTTCTCTTGTATTAATTGATGATGTGAATGCTGAAAAAAGCAGCAGGATGAATTCTGAAGTGTTTCGGGCAATATTATCTGCTCATATTCAGCCAAATGCTTCAGAACTCATTGGACGGCACTTCACAGTGCAGATGGACAATGACCCAAAGCATACTGCAAAAGCAACCAAAGAGTTTTTTAAGGGAAAGAAGTAGAATGTTATGCAATGGCCAAGTCAATCACCTGACCTGAATCCGATTGAGCATGCATTTCACTTGCTGAAGACAAAACTGAAGGGAAAATGCCCCAAGAACAAGCAGGAAAAGAAGACAGTTACAGTAGAGGCCTCGCAGAGCATCACCAGGGATGAAACCCAGCGTCTGGTGATGTCTATGCATTCCAGACTTCAGGCTGTAATTGACTGCAAAGGATTTGCAACCAAGTATTAAAAAGTGAAAGTTTGATTTATGATTATTATTCTGTCCCATTACTTTTCGTCCCTTAACAAGTGGAAGACACATATGCAAACTGTTGTAATTCCAACACCGTTCACCTGATTTGAATACCCTCAAATTAAAGCTGACAGTCTGCAGTTAAAGCACATCTTGTTAGTTTCATTTCAAATCCATTGTGGTGGTGTATAGAGCCAAAAATGTTAGAATTGTGTTGATGTCCCAATATTTATGGACCTTACTGTATATCAATCCCTTTAATCAGTATTTTGTGAAAGAAGGTGTATTGCAGGCTTCAAACAATATTTGGTGGAAGCATGTATATCAAACCCCTTAATTAGTATTTGGTGGAAGCAGGTATATCAAACCCCTTAATCAATATTTTGTGGAAGCAGGTGTATCGCAAGCGTCAATCAATATTTGGTAGAAGCAGGTATTTCAATCTTCTTAATCATTTTTTTGTGGAAGCAGGTGTATCGGAGGCGTCAATCAATATTTGGTGGAAGCATGTATATCAATCCCCTTAATCAGTATTTTGTGGAAGAAGGGGTATCGCAGGCCTTAATTAATATTTGATGGAAGCAGGCATATCAAACCCCTTAATCAGTATTTTGTGGAAGCAGGTGTATTGCAGGCCTCAATCAATATTTGGTGGAAGCAGGTTTATCAAAACCTTTATCAGTATTTGGTGGAAGCAGGTATATCATACCCCTTAATCAATATTTTGTGGAAGCAGGTATATCGAACCCCTCAATCAGTATTTTGTGGAAACAGGTGTATATAACCCCTCATTCAATATTTTGTGGAAGCAGATATATTGCACCACTCAATCAGTTTTTTTTAAAGCAGGCATATAAAAACCACTTAATCAGTATTTTGTGGAAGCAGTTATATCACACCCCTCAATCTGTATTTTGTGGAAGCAGTTGTATTGCAGGCCTCAATCATTATTTGGTGAAAGCAGGTATATCATAACCCTGAATCAGTATTTTGTGGAAGCAGCAATATCAAACCCTTTAATCAGTATTTGGTGGAAGCAGGTATATCATACCCTTTAATCAATATTTTGTGGAAGCAGGTATATCAAACCCCTCAATCAGTTTTTTTTAAAGCAGGCATATAAAAACCACTTAATCAGTATTTTGTGGAAGAAGGTGTATCGCAGGCCTCAATCAATATTTGATGGAAGCAGGTATATAAATCCCCTAACCAGTATTTTGTGAAAGCTGGTGTGTTGCAGGCCTCAATCAATATTTGGTGGAAGCAGGTTTATCAAACCCTTAATCAGTATTTGGTGGAAGCAGGTATATCATATCCCTTAATCAATATTTTGTGGAAGCAGGTATATCGAACCACTTAATCAGTATTTTGTGGAAACAGGTGTATATAACCCCTTATTCAATATTTTGTGGAAGCAGGTATATTGCACCACTCAATCATTTTTTTTTAAAGCAGGCATATAAAATCCACTTAGGCTCCATTCACACGTCTGCAAATGGGTCTGCATCCGTTCCGCAATTTTGCGGAACGGGTGCGGACCCATTCATTTTCTATGGGGACGGAATAGATGCGGACAGCGCAAAGTGTGCTGTCAGCATCCGCATTTGCGGAGCGCGGCCCCGATCTTCAGGTCCACAGCTCCGCAAAAGATAGAACATGTCCTATTCTTGTCCGCAGCTTGCATACAAGAATAGGCATTTCTATAGGGGTGCCCGGCGGGTGTGTTGCGAATGCGCAATTTGCGGGTCCGCAACACACCACAGACGTGTGAATGGAGCCTTAATCAGTATTTTGTGGAAGAAGGTATATCGCACCCCTCAATCAGTATTATGTGGAAGCAGGTATATAGAACCCCTTAATTAATATTTGGTGGAAGCAGGTATAGCTCACCACTCAATCTGTATTTTGTGGAAGCAGGTATATCAAACCCCTTTATCAGCATTTTGCGGTAGAAAGTATATTGCACTCCTAAATCAGTATTTTGCAGAAGCAGGTATATCAAACCCCTTAATCAGTATTTTGTGGAGGCAGGTATATCACACCCCTCAATCAGTATTTTGTGGAAACCGGTATATAGAACCCCTTAATCAATATTTTGTGGAAGCTGTTATATCGCACCTCTCAATTAGTATTTTGTGGAAGCAGGTATATAAAAACCTCTTAATAATTTTTTTGTAGAAGCAGGTATATCACACTCTTCAATCTGTATTTTGTGGAAGCAGGAATATTGAACCCTTTAATCTGCAAAAAAAGAGGGTTAGTCAGCACCTCCCAGTGCGCAGGTGCACGCCGCCATGGCAAAGACCTAGCACCTGCGCACTGGGAGGTGCTGACTAACCCTCTTTTTTTGCAGATTTACAATGCTGGAGATGTGGCACTCCAGCGAGTCGTGCACTCCTGATTAGCCTGTCTGCCCCATAGGCTGATTTTAATTATTTTCAGTATAAAGCTGTGGCCTGCTCTCACTACATTCATTGGAAGCTGTCTAGCACCAGGAAGGGTATAGAGTGGGCTCAGCATGCATGTTGGTACCTGCATCCCTTGTAATGGAGGCCATTTTGGCACAAAAAACGGAAAAAGGCAGAGTGGATCCAACATGCATGTGGGTCCAACACTCCCTGAATTTTATGGCGGTCATTATGGCGCATAACAGGTAGTATTTAGTGTTAGGACCCGTGTAACAGAGATCGCCTTGACGTTTGGCATACGGGCTTAGATGGTTTTGTACAAAATGCATTGACCAAGCATCTCGCTTTTATTAATAAGCGTAGTATTAGCACCATAATTTTTGTAAGCATTGTTGTACTTTGTCTGATTTGCAGAGTGCTGCCGCATTGTCTCCTTTTTTTCCTCGAACCCTTTAATCAATATTTGCTTGAAGCAGGTATATCATACCCCTTAATCAGTATTTTTTGGAAGCAGTTATATTGCACCCCTCAATCATTTTTTTGGGGGGCTACAGGTATATCACAGGTATATCATTGCAAATAGTTGTTCCAATAGCGCTTGTCCCTCTATATACCTGCGGTATCGCAGCAGAACAGCACACAACTGGTGCACAATACAAATACACTATACACTTTTTACGTTAGAAAGTATATTATAGGTATATCACACCCCTCAATTATTTTTTAGGGGGCAACAGGTATATCACACCCGTTGCAAATAGTTGTTACAATAGCACTTGTCCTTCTATATACCTGCAGTATCGCAGCAGAACCGCACAAAACTGCTGCACAATACAAATGCACTTTAATATAATTTCCATGTTAAAAAGTATATTGTAAGTATATTACACCCCTCAGTATATCACACCTATCGATAGCACACTTATACCAGTCCTTAAAGGGTTTCTGTCACCAGATTTAACCCTATTAAGCTAGCTGACATTAGCGATGTGCTAATGTCAGCTAAACCTAACTAGCCTATTCCTACTTTTATCTTTGCCCCCGTTACGCCAGAAATCTAACTTTTATATTATGCTAATTAGCCTCTAGGAGCAGGGGGGCGTTGTTCCTGCTCCTAGAGGCTCCATTCTCTGTGCCCTGTGCTCTGGTGAAATCTCGCGCTGTTCAGCATTCGGCGCAGGCGCGGTGAGGAAGCTGGCAGCCTGCGAGCGTCTTTCCCTCAGCGAGCCTGCGCTGAATGCTGAAGAGTACAGGGCTGGCAGACAGATGCGAGAGCTGCCTAACCCTGTCAATCAGGACTTGGAGCGAGGCGACAAAGGTGGGAGAACGGAGCCACTAGGAGCAGGAACAATGCCCCCCTGCTCCTAGAGGCTAATTAGCATATTATAAAAGTTTGATTTCTTGCGTAACGGGTGCATAGATAAAAGAAGGAATAGTTTAGTTAGGTTTAGCTGACATTAGTACATCGATAATGTCAGCTAGCTTAATAGGGTTAAATCTAGTGACAGAATCTCTTTAAAATGACTTTTGTGGCTCTATTAGCTAGCGTTTGGTGTCCCTAACAGTCTGTCCCTGCTACACAAATCAGTATATCAAACCCCTCAATCAGTATTTTATGGAAGAAGGTATATAGACCCCCTTAATTAATATTTGGTGGAAGCAGTTATATCGCACCACTCAATCTATATTTTGTGGAAGCATGTATATCAAACCCCTAATCAGTATTTTGCAGAAGCAGGTATATCGCACCCCTCAATCAGTATTTTGTGGAAGCAGGTATATCAAACTCCTTAAGCAGTATTTTGTGGAAACAGGTATATCACACCCCTCAATCTGTATTTTGTGGAAGCAGGTATATAGAACTCCTTAATCAATATTTGGTTGAAGCAGGTATATTGCACCCCTCAATCGGTATTTTGTGGAAGTAGGTATATCGCAGGCCTCAATCAGTATTTGTGGAAGCAGGTATATCAAACCCCTCAATCAGTATTTGGTGGAAGCAGGTATATCAAACCCCTCAATCAGTATTTTGGGGCAACAGGTATATAACACCCATTGCAAATACAGTGGGATGCGAAAGTTTGGGCAACCTTGTTAATCATCATGATTTTTCTGTATAAATTGTTGGTTGTTACGATAAAAAATGTCAGTTAAATATATCATATAGGAGACACACCCAGTGATATTTGAGTAGTGAAATGAAGTTTATTGGATTTACAGAAAGTGTGCTATAATTGTTTAAACAAAATTAGGCAGGTGTATAAATTTGGGAACTGTTGTCATTTTATTGATTCCAAAACCTTTAGAACTAATTATTGGAACTCAAATTGGCTTGGTAAGCTCAGTGACCCCTGACCTACAGTCGTGGCCAAAAGTTTTGAGAATTACATAAATATTGGAAATTGGAAAAGCTGCTGCTTAAGTTTTTATAATATCAATTTGCATATACTCCAGAATGTTATGAAGAGTGATCAGATGAATTGCATAGTCCTTCTTTGCCATGAAAATAAACTTAATCCCAAAAAAACCTTTCCACTGCATTTCATTGCTGTCATTAAAGGACCTGCTGAGATCATTTCAGTAATCGTCTTGTTAACTCAGGTGAGAATGTTGACGAGCACAAGGCTGGAGATCATTATGTCAGGCTGATTGGGTTAAAATGGCAGACTTGACATGTTAAAAGGAGGGTGATGCTTGAAATCATTGTTCTTCCATTGTTAACCATGGTGACCTGCAAAGAAACGTGTGCAGCCATCATTGCGTTGCATAAAAATGGCTTCACAGGCAAGGATATTGTGGCTACTAAGATTGCACCTCAATCAACAATTTATAGGATCATCAAGAACTTCAAGGAAAGAGGTTCAATTCTTGTTAAGAAGGCTTCAGGGCCTCCAAGAAAGTCCAGCAAGCGCCAGGATCGTCTCCTAAAGAGGATTCAGCTGCGGGATCAGAGTGCCACCAGTGCAGAGCTTGCTCAGGAATGGCAGCAGGCAGGTGTGAGCGCATCTGTACGCACAGTGAGGCAAAGACTTTTGGAAGATGGCCTGGTGTCAAGAAGGCCAGCAAAGAAGCCACTTCTCTCCAAAAAAAACATCAGGGACAGATTGATCTTCTGAAGAAAGTATGGTGAATGGACTGCTTAGGACTGGGGCAAAGTCATATTCTCTGATGAAGCCTCTTTCCAATTGTTTGGGGCATCTGGAAAAAGGCTTGTCCGGAGAAGAAAAGGTGAATGCTACCATCAGTCCTGTGTCATGCCAACAGTAAAGCATCCTGAGACCATTCATGTGTGGGGTTGCTTCTCATCCAAAAACACAGCCATGAATAAAGAATGGTACCAAAACACCCTCCAACAGCAACTTCTTCCAACAATCCAACAACAGTTTGGTGAAGAACAATGCATTTTCCAGCACGATGGAGCACCGTGCCATAAGGCAAAAGTGATAACTAAGTGGCTCGGGGACCAAATTGTTGACATTTTGGGTCCATGGCCTGGAAACTCCCCAGATCTTAATCCCATTGAGAACTTGTGGTCAATCCTCAAGAGGCGGGTGGACAAACAAAAACCCACTAATTCTGACAAACTCCACGAAGTGATTATGAAAGAATGGGTTGCTATCAGTCAGGAATTGGCCAAGAAGTTGATTGAGAGCATGCCCAGTCGAATTGCAGAGGTCCTGAAAAAGAAGGGCCAACACTGCAAATACTGACTCTTTGCATAAATGTCATGTAATTGTCGATAAAAGCCTTTGAAACTTATGAAGTACGTGTAATTATATTTCACTACATCACAGAAACAACTGAAACAAAGATCTAAAAGCAGTTTAGCAGCAAACTTTGTGAAAACTAATATTTGTGTCATTCTCAAAACTTTTGACCACGACTGTACATACACAGGTGAATCCAATTATGAGAAAGAGTATTTAAGGGGGTAAATTGTAAGTTTCCCTCCTCTTAATTTTCTCTGAAGAGTAGCAACATGGGGGTCTCAAAACAGCTCTCAAATGAACTGAAGACAAAGATTGTTCACCATCATGGTTTAGGGGAAGGATACAGAAAGCTGTCTCAGAGATTTCAGCTGTCTGTTTCCACAGTTAGGAACATATTGAGGAAATGGAAGACCACAGGCTCAGTTCAAGTTAAGGCTCGAAGTGGCAGACCAAGAAAAATCTCGGATAGACAGAAGCGACGAATGGTGAGAACAGTCAGAGTCAACCCACAGACCAGCATTAAAGACCTACAACATCATATTGCTGCAGAGTCACTGTGCATCGTTCAACCATTCGGCACACTTTACACAAGGAGATGCTGTATGCGAGAGTGATGCAGGGGAAGCCTTTTCTCCGCCCACAGCACAAAAAGTACTAATCGATAAAGGTGGCTCTACTGGATAGAGGGAATCCTGGCTAGGTGCACGATCATATGTAAGCCCCCGTTTACCAAATGAGATATGATTATATGAATAGATCGGCACTCACAGATACAAGGGTCACGCAGATTCAATAAAATTTTTTAATTAAAATGTATTTCACTAAAATTCCATATACAAAAAAACTTGCACAATACTCAATTGCTGAAAATTAACTGATTCAGAAGAATTGTACAAAAAATTATCAACCTGGACGGTTCTTAGAACGGCTTCATAAATCAAATCAGAGGCTCATATACAATAACTCTGGTTAAATCCAAACATGCACATCTTAGTTATGAAACTGAAGATTCTTTCAAACATTATACTAGATAGGCCGGTATCATGTACTTTTGCGAATTTTTATTAGCAAGATTCGAGGACAGGTATGTGTATGCACTCTCAAATCCCTTTCTTTCACGTATTCATACATACTTAAGGTACATCGATGATGTGCTCATAGTATGGACAGGGACAGAGGCGGAGTTTACCAATTTTGTACAGTATCTTAACCAGGTGAACGACATGAACATGCTGTGACCGCCTGGAATTTCTAGACGTTCAACTCGCTTTTACATTTCTCCAGCTACCATGCACCCAGTGTCAAGAGGGCGGTACCCTATGGCCAGTTTGTCCGATTAAAACGGATCAATAGCTTTGAGGTTGATTACAACCGGCAGGCTTTGGAGCTAAAGAATAGACTACTGGCCAGGGGGTATCCCCTTAGACTACTTAATCAGGCCTTAAAAGAGGCCGATTACATTAAACCCCAAATATGCCCAGTACCCACTGGGAGTGTGTAGACAGAGAGAGTGGTGCCTGATGAGGGCTCCCATCCCTTTGTCTTCTCTTTCAACTATGGACCCATGGCCTCTCTTATCAAGAGGGTCATTAAGGACAACTGGTCCACACTTGAAAGAGACGAATCATTAAGGGAGATAAAAAACGTGGCACCGATTATAGCTTTCAGGAGATGCCATACCTTGAGGGACAAGTTAGTCCGCAGCAGATTCCTAGAGAAGAAACCTACCACATGGCTGGAGAATTGGGGACCGAAAGGGAACCGCAGGTGCGGACATTGTTCGTGCTGCAGGTTGAATCCCAAATGGAACATCAAGGTAAACACCCTCATCACCTGTAAAAGTAAATACGTGGTGTACCTTATTAAGTGCACATGTGGTAGGTTTTATATAGGAAAAACGATCAGGTGTCTCCAGGAGAGGATCAGGGAACATTTAAATTCACTGTCCACGTAAAAAGGCTGCATGCGACTGATAGATCATGTGAGGGAAGAGCATGCAGGGAACCATCTCACCCTCAGCTTTGCCGGTATAGAGGTAGTACAGAGTCTACCACAGGGGGGCGACAGACACAAGGAACTTCTCAGAAGAGAAAGTAAATGGATCCTACGTGCAGACGCAATGGGCCCCCTGGGGTTAAACGACAAAATCGATATGGGGGTATTCCTATAGGGGACCCGATCTCTCTTACCAACATGTTGCATGTATATTTGAAAAACTATGGTACTATTTTACAGTTGTGTTTTATTGTTTGTCTTTCAGTTGTGACGTGGCTTACTCTGACCCACGGGGGTAGGCGCCGGGCCAGTGCAGCACCTGTTGGGCGCAGGTAATACCGCTTCACAGGATGAATCTCTTAAAAGAGCAGGTGAAGGGTTCACTTGATTAAGGGCCAGATGAAGCACTAAGGTGCGAATCGGCCGTCGCCCATTCAGCTGGTATACACTTGTATATGTTGTCCGCTCCCTACCGAAAATAAAGAGAAGATTGTTATAGCGCAAAGTGGTGAGTGCCGTCCGTTTGTCTCTACTTGTATATGAAATTCTTGAAGAGTAACTGTCTTGTTACATGTGGGACAGAGCACCACCGATAGAGCTTTCTGCACGGACTCACCTGCTTAATCTCCAATTGACAAACTGCTGATACAGAAAAAAAAGGGGGGTGTTTTTTTCTCTTGCAAGCAGTGCCACTCTGACTTTTTCTACAGCCATTGTTGATTATACTAGATAGGTCAGTTGTGCAGGCATCACACTTCATACATCAATAGCTGTGTCTTTTTAAAACAAACAAAAGTAGCTGGATGACTTTCAAATAGCTACACAATTCCGTTGTGAGAGCTTGATAAAGCAAACGTTTGGTAAGAACTTGATGAAACAGAAGTTCAGTATACACACTTGTTTAAGCGGCCATTATTGGATATTCATGGTTGTTTATCGATCAAAAATGTGCGTGATGTATTTATGCGAACTTTCTGATCCCAAAAATTTGGCATAGACTCACTAAAGCAACGTTCATGAGGTACTCACGATTTTTCGGCCTTACAATTTAATTTGTATATTCCAAGGCATCCGAATTACCACATGGTGTTGGCGTGTGTTGCATTCATTTCCCGAATGTCCAGGGTATATTATCGAGAGATTACCTCCGTGTCTCACTTCCTGGTTACTGAATGTCTTTAGCGAAAGTTTACTTGACTTTCATATCAGATCGATGTTTTCAAAGATGTTCACTGCCGGCAGTATTCTTAAAGCTTTTTCTTCAGATGGCACTGGAGACCAATTTATTTAAATAAACTAAACACGTTTCGGAGTATAATTTTGGTCTTACTCCTTCCTCAGTGGTGATTTTGTGAACCTCCATGTGCCTCTTTTATATCCTGTAAGCTCCACCCAGACAATTCGGAAAGCACAAAAACTAGGGTGGAATTTTCTTGTTGAACAAATAGTAATAAAAAATTTCTAAATACAATAAAAATATATTCCCTATGTCATCCTTATCCTCTGATTAGACATTTCTGCCCATTAGTCACTTCCAAAACAAAAAAACGCATGTGCGATTCCCATGCGTTTTTTATGCGATTTTTATGTGTAGATGTGTTTTTTTTTTGCCCAATGCTGCAGAACACTTCAGAGAATTACCCCTATGAAGCATTTCTATAATAATATTTGCCCAATCATAGAAACAGGATTTCCAGGTTGATATTTACTTAATCTTAAAAACATGGAAAACTTTCTCCAATGGTGTGACTCAATCTCAATATTTCTCATATTGATAAAAGGATGGGGCCTCAGACTCAAACTGGAACTCCAATTTTTTGTTAAGTTGATATGAGGATGATACAAGGATGGGGCCTCGAGGAAGGACCCCGAGGTCGGAAAAACACCTCCGACTTCCTCCAGCAATTCTGGAGCCCCACCCCATACTTATAAAAATCCAAATACTTCCATAACAGCGTTCAGACCTTGCGGTACTAGTGAGTCAAATTCAAAAATACGTTGGGATTCCAACCTGGACATACACTTTATATGATCCCCACCTCGCCAAATGTCTGTGCAAAAATGGATAGGCCTGAAAGGATTTCACAGATGTGGTGCATGCAATGCATGTTCCATAACTTCCTTTCCAAAAAAGACTACAGAAATTATATCAAGTGTCAATGGACATATACACCAGATTAAGGAGTTTCTAACTTGCAATTCGAGCAGTGTGATTTATGTCATTACTTGTCCATGTAATAAACAGTACGTGGGACGTACTAAAAGGACTCTGAAAAAGCGTATATCGGAACATATGGCCAACATACGAAAGGGGGACATTAAACACACTTTATCCCATCACTTCAAAAGTGTACATCAAGATCCATCTGGTTTGACATATGTTGCAATAGAACAAGTTAATAGACAATGGCGAGGTGGGGATCATATAAAGTGTATGTCCAGGTTGGAATCCCGACGTATTTTTGAATTTGACTCACTAGTACCACAAGGTCTGATAGCCAATATGGAAGTATTTGGATTTTTATAAGTATAGGGTGGGGCTCCAGAATTGATGGAGGACCTTGGAGGTGTTTTTCCGACCTCGGGGTCCTTCCTTTATTCTGAGGCCCCATCCTTGTATCATCCTCATATCAACTTAACAAAAAATTGGAGTTCCAGTTTGAGTCTGAGGCCCCATCCTTTTATCAATATGAGAAATATTGAGATTGAGTCACACCATTGGAGAAAGTTTTCCATGTTTTTAAGATTAAGTAAATATCAACCTGGAAATCCTGTTTCTATGATTGGGCAAATATTATTATAGAAATGCTTCATAGGGGTAATTCTCTGAAGTGTTCTGCAGCATTGGGCAAAAAAAAAACACATCTACACATAAAAATCGCATAAAAAACGCATGGGAATCGCACATGCGTTTTTTTGTTTTGGAAGTGACTAATGGGCAGAAATGTCTAATCAGAGGATAAGGATGACATAGGGAATATATTTTTATTGTATTTAGAAATTTTTTATTACTATTTGTTCAACAAGAAAATTCCACCCTAGTTTTTGTGCTTTCCGAATTGTCTGGGTGGAGCTTAGAGGATATAAAAGAGGCACATGGAGGTTCACAAAATCACCACTGAGGAAGGAGTAAGACCAAAATTATACTCCGAAACGCGTTTGGTTCATTTAAATAAATTGGTCTCCAGTGCCATCTGAAGAAAAAGCTTTAAGAATACTGCCGGCAGTGAACATCTTTGAAAACATCGATCTGATATGAAAGTCAAGTAAACTTTTGCTAACGACATTCAGTAACCAGGAAGTAAGACACGGAGGTAATCTCGCGATAATATACCCCGGACATTCGGGAAATGAATGCAACACACGCCAACACCATGTGGTAATTCGGATGCCTTGGAATATACAAATTAAATTGTAAGGCCGAAAAATCGTGAGTACCTCATGAACGTTGCTTCAGTGTGTCTCTGCCGAATTTTTTTGATCAGTAAGTTCGCATAAATACATCACGCAAATTTTTGATCGATAAACAACCACGAATATCCAATAATGGCCGCTTAAGCAAGTGTGTATACTGAACTTCTGTTTCATCAAGTTCTTACCGAACGTTTGCTTTATCAAGCTCTCACAACGGAATTGTGTAGCTATTTGAAAGTCATCCAGCTACTTTTGTTTGTTTTAAAAAGACGCAGCTATTGATGTATGAAGTGTGATGCCTGCACAACTGACCTATCTAGTATAATGTTTGAAGAATCTTCAGTTTCATAACTAAGATGTGCATGTTTGGATTTAACCAGTGTTATTGTATATGAGCCTCTGATTTGATTTATGAAGCCGTTCTAAGAACCGTCCAGGTTGATCATTTTTTGTACAATTCTTCTGAATCAGTTAATTTTCAGCAATTGAGTATTGGCCAATACGTACTGTGCAAGTTTTTATGTATATGGAATTTTAGTGAAATAAATTTGAATTAAATTTTTTTATTGAATCTGAGTGACCCTTGTATCTGTGAGTGCCGATCTATTCATATAATCACAGCACAAAAAGTGCCACTTGAGGTGGGCTAAAGCACATTTGGACAAGCCAGCTTCATTTTGGAATAAGGTGCTGTGGACTGATGAAACTAAAATTGAGTTTTTTGGCCATAACAAGGGGCGTTAAGCATGGAGGAAAAAGAACACAGCATTCCAAGAAAAACACCTGCTACCTACAGTAAAATATGGTGGTGGTTCCATCATGCTGTGGGGCTGTGTGGCCAGTGCAGGGACTGGGAATCTTGTCAAAGTTGAGGGACGCATGGATTCCACACAGTATCAGCAGATTCTGGAGACCAATGTCCAGGAATCAGTGACAAAGCTGAAGCTGCGCCAGGGCTGGATCTTTCAACAAGACAACGACCCTAAACACTGCTCGAAATCCACTAAGGCATTTATACAGAGGAACAAGTACAACGTTCTGGAATGGCCATCTCAGTCCCCAGACCTGAATATAATTGAAAATCTGTGGTGTGACTTAAAGAGAGCTGTCCATGCTCGGAAGCCATCAAACCTGAATGAACTAAAGTTGTTTTGTAAAGAGGAATGGTCCAAAATATCTTCAACCAGAATCCAGACTCTCATTGGAACCAACAGGAAGCGTTTAGAGACTGTAATTTCTGCAAAAGGAGGATCTACTAAATATTGATTTCATTTATTTTTTGTGGTGCTTAAATTTATGCACCTGCCTAATTTTGATTAAACAATTACAGCACACTGTCTGTAAATCCAATAAACTTAATTTCACTTCTCAAATATCACTGTGTGTGTCTCCTATATGATATATTTAACTGACATTTTCTATTGTAACAACCAACTAATTATACAGGAAAATCATGAATTAACAAGGTTGCCCAAACTTTCGCACTGTAGTTGTTCCAATAGCGCTTGTCCCTCTATATACCTGCGGTATCACAGCAGATCTGCACACAACTGCTGCACAATACAAATGCACTATATACTTTCTATGTTAGAAAGTATATTATAGGTATTTCACATGCTTCAATCAGTTTTTTTGGGTGCAACAGGTATATCACAATAGCGTTTGTCCCTCTATATAGCTGTGGCATTGCAGCAGAACTGCACACAACTGCTGCACAATACAAATGCACTATAATATACTTTCTATGTTAGAAAGTATATTATAAATATATCACACCCCTCAGTATATCACACCTATTGATAGCACACATATACCAGTCCTTAAAAGGACTTTTTGGGCCCTTTTAGCTAGTATTTGGTGTCCCTAAGAGTCTGTCCCTGCTTCACAAAGCAACCTCTCCCTACACTGGCAAAACACAGAATGTAAAATGGCTGCCAGATCGGGTTCTGTTATAGGTTGGGGGTGTGTCCATGTGCTGAAATGTCTAAATTGGCTGTCCTGTCCCACCTGATGGATGTGTTATGGGTCAAAGTTTGACGCAATGCAATAGAATATGGCGCATGCAAACATCGCCATATGTTCCCATGTTCGACGAACGCACAAACATGGGCGAACCGCAAGTTCCATCTCTACTTGTGACATCACAACACTATTTCTGTAGCATGTATGTATGGACAGCAGAACCTATCACACTACCTAACACCCACTATATCACGATCTAACCTACACTGACTATCTCTCACTAACTATCTGTATTATATATAAGCTATTTAACTAACTAACTATCTAATGTAATGAGTTTTACACGGCAAAGCACAGAGCACAGCAATGTCACTGCTCTCTCTCTCATAAATGAAAAAAAAAATGCAGAAAATGGCTGCTGGGGAGGTTCTTATATAGTAAGGGGCAACTTTCTTATTGGTTGCTAGGGATGTTGCTAAGCTCAGACAAAGACATTGCAGCTTTCTCATTGGCCCACAAGCAAGAAGCAGGGAGGGATCATGTGTTCAGGTAAAAAAAAAAAAAAACCTGAATATTCGCGAATACAAATAGATAGCACTATATTCTAAATATTTGCAAATTCCCAAAGTGGCGATATTCGCGATTAAAATGTGTGATTCAAATATTCGTGTCCAACACTAGGCTCTGAGTTGTGAGAAAACTTTTGATATATTATAGAGATAAATCAATAGTTTTGATCGGTGGGGGTCTGAGTGCTGAGACCTCCACCGATCGCTAGAATGAGGTGAGAGATGCGCTCACATACTGCATTCTCCCCTCACTACAGGGGATGGATGGAGATGGGTCCATAGACTTTCTAGTGAGTCTGTCTCACTTTTTTTCCTGCAGCGAGGTGAGAGAACATATTATGTGCCTGGGCTTTTTCATGCAAAGATAATGCCCCTCTGGGAATCTTACTTGGCTGATTTGCATACCAAACTGTTTTATTTTTTTTCTCCAGAAAATAGAAAACCCCAATCACTAAAACAAAGATACACTTGGGAAAAAGGTACTATGGGCTATTAGGCAATTCCTTTACTTCAATAGCCATGATGTAGATGACAGATTCCCTTTAACCAGTGAAACCTCAGCTGAAGAAAATTATCTGAAACAAGTCAACTGTCTTCCAAAAATAATTTTATAGAATCCACCCCCCACCGACACACATACACACCTACCCGGAGTACCAATGGCAATCTAGAGACTAGACAGTCAGTTACTCTGGAGATGGTTGTCTCCACCCACAATGGGTCAGTAGGGCACGGATGCAATGGCATTCTGCTAGTGTTAAATGGTGTCTTGCAAACAGTGCTCCACAATCACCAATATGCTGGTCTGGTATAGACCCCAGTTATCTCTTTCTCTCCCACAGTCCCAGTGTTCTGCAGTTTAAAAAAAATGCATGGATGGTGGTCTAGATTTCCCAGTCTGCATGGACCCTGCATGGCAGAACATGGGTTCCCTGTGGTTCTGTATTGCATATCCATGAGCGGCATGGGCAATATTCGAATTCGCGATATTTCGCAAATACTTTGTAGAATATTCGGCATATACTCGCGAATTCGAGATTATATTCTTGATTGCAAAAATCAGCAATGTATTATTTGCGTAATGCATGCGAAATACCAGGTCACTTATGCTAAATTTTTCAAGCTGGTATAAATTTCCTGAGACTGGAGAATATGGTTGGCCTGGCAGAACATTAGAATAGCTTTATATGCAGATAGAGTGCTCCAATATATTTGTGCTTGCAATTTTTCGGCAATTAATGATGCACATATTTTTTCGCAATACGTGCAACTTGTGACATCACAGCACTATGTCTGTAGCATGTATGTATGGACAGCAGAAGCTATCAGCTACACTATAGATCAATCAAACCTACACTGACTATCTCCCCCTAACTATCTGAATTATATATATAAGTTAACTGTCTAATGTAATACAACGAAGCACAGAGCACAGCAATGACACTGCTGACTCTTTCATAACTGCAATAAACTTTAGAAAATAGATGCTGGGGAGGTTCTTATATAGTAAGGGGTAGGCACCTTTTCTATTGGTTCCTAGGGATGTTGCTAAGCTGTGACAAAGCCTTCTCATTGGCCCACAAGCTAGAAGAAGGGAGGGATGATCACCTGATGTGTACTGTGTTAAAAAAAAATATAATATTCATCATTACGAATATATAGCACCATACTGTAAATATTCGCGAATTCTCGAAGTGCCGATATTCGCAATAAAAATTCAGAATACGAATATTCGCGCTCAACACTTATCCGTAGGAGTTCTTCATGTTGTTACTTTTCTTGCAGATTGTCATGCCAAGCATGAAAATAAAAACGGTACAGTAAATGCAGAGCCATGCACTGGCTATTCTGAGTCTTTTCATTCAGATAAAATATGAAGTCGCTTGTGAAAGAATATGTTTTACAGCTGTTATAGATTCCTTTTCATCTAACTCATTAGTTAATGGTACTGTCCCTCACAAAGTTATCAACTTGTAGCAATACTGCCTTTGAGCGGAAATAAAAAGAAATCTAGATTGTCTGTAAATCTTTTTGCTTTTTATTGCACAAACATATATATGAGAAATTTATAAAACTTAAAATACTATGAATTAAGAAGGCTTTGGCTACTTTGGAGCTCCTCTGACATGCTATGTATGGGTTATTACCCCTTCTACAAAGCATTTGAACTCCTGCTGCTGCTCTAGATTGGACAGACAATGCCCTTTGTAATTGCTTTTGAAGACATTGGACCTACCTGGGTTATATATAAAATGTCAGTTTACACCGCAACATAGTAATTTTGACTGAAATAAGTACTTATTGAGCACAGTTTCCCTCAGGCTTCTGCACCATCCTATTATTGTTAAGAGGAGCCTCAACAAGGACTGAAACAAAAGCTTGAGACTGTCCGTAAACAGTGCACATGAGAATTAATCTACATTAACAGGTCGCAGCGCTAAGTATCTAGTGGTGCTGACACCTCGTGTTGATGGAGAACGTTGATATGACCTTCACTATCCTCGAGCCACACATGCATTTTACCTTGCAGATAAAGTCAAATAATATAACTGCTCTGAAATGTAATATCTCACCGTACCAGACAGCTAACAGATGTGGAAACTTCATTCGAGCAATATTTCTATTCAAATGTCATGTTTGTCAAGTTTGAGGATCAAAGAACTTCTAAGAGCAAGTATCTTACTGGAGTATTTTTTAATAACAGATTTTTGGTGTTCATAATGTTGAATTATGAATTTCACTAAACTTTTACAGAAGCGGGCATCATGTAACAAATGTCTGCTGCGGGCCATGGCTCAGACAGGCTTCAGTATATTAATATGGACAACTGGTAAAAGTGTGACCTTTTCTGTAGACATGATCACTGGGAAAGTAGGTACAAAGCGGGCAAGAAAAGGTGTCAAGTAAAATAAGATAGGTGGTGTGCATATAAAAAGAGCAATATTATCCTGTGAAGCACATTTTTTATATATTCATGTGACAATTTTATGCTTGTCTTTGTCATTTTTCAATGATGAAAATGTAATCTTAGTCAGGGCAAGCCTTAGGGGCACGCAAGTTACATGGCACATCGGTGGTTTATGCTGAAGGGGCCACCACATACCATATGTCTGGTATTTGGGACTTCTGACCACCATGAATAATAAAATGAAATTTATATCAGTATTAATTAGTCATTGTAAGGCACGGTTATTAGATTTCTCTATTTGAAGATGTTGCATGTTGCAGTGGCGGATCCAGAGCATGGTCTTGGGAGGGGCACTTCCAGATTGCTTTGTGGCGGCGGACAGATGCCAGATGCCTGTCCCGCCAAACTGAGGGACAAACTGAAATGTCCCAGTCCCCATGGCTAGTTAATCACATTACATATAATCTAATGGACTGTCCGAAGTACTGGTACGGTCTTCTATAAAGATGGCGGTGTGCCCTTGTGGATACAGAGTCCCTGGTAATAGTCTTTGACCACACAGGGCAGTAAATGATTTGTTTTCATTGGGGCCCCCAGATCTGATCATTTACATACACTGGTCTTCTGCAGGCAGGGCCGGATTAAGAGCATCATGGGCCTGGTGCTGAGGATTTTGCTGGGCCTTTTTATGGAAATATATACATAATATATAAAATCAAAACGCAAAGCATTTGTATTAAGACAAATGAAAAATTTTAATTACCATTAAAGTGCCATAACAAATTCTCCCACCATATAGCTGCCAATTAATTCATACGTCTACAACTTTCATGTAGGTAGTGCTTTTCCAAAACCCCAAGACCTCTGTACCTTAGCCTTATTTATCTACCTCTTTTACATCACACATGAAACATAGTTGAAATTTGTAGTCATTCTAATTTATGTACAAAGCAATATACAAAGAAGGAAATATCGAAGATAAATGCTCAAATCACCAGGTGTGTGTCACTCAAAACCACACGGAGTGCAACAAATAAAATGAAATAGATAGTATGATGAGAGCATATAAAGTAGTGTATAAAACAATGTATAAAACATGCAATTTACCATGTATCTGGGTACTTCCTAAAAGTATAAAACACAATACATAGTATAGCCTGTAAATGTAAATAAATTATACGAGAAGAAAATGTCCCACTCACGTGGTGCTGAGCCGTTAGAAAGTGGCTCAGACTATCAGTGCATTTACCAATATACAGTATGTTTTGGAGATCAAATGCTGGAAACCAGATGTAAGTGTTCGCTGAAGAATCACTACTTCCCTTTGTGTTGCCAAAATAGATGCCAAATGAAGGGGTAGTTGCAGGAACAAAATACTTTAATGGTATTGGTAAAATATATATATATATATATAAATATAGACAGCATATACTGAATCTCCAAATAAAAGCCAACTGCACTCAGTGTCTTAATTACATATATATTTTATCGATACCATTAAAGTATTTTGTTCCTGCAACTACCCCTTCATTTGGCGTCTATCTTGGCAACATGGAGGGGGACCCTGAGGGTGGGGGCACCCTCAGGGCACTATAGTGTCAGGAAAACCACTTTGTTTTCCTGACACTATAGTGATCATTTAACATGACTATGAAGATTACTGTTTTCTAGCTGCTGTGGACTGTGGACAACAGCAGCTAGAAACAGTAATTTTCATAGAGCTGTGTTATGATTTATGGACACAGCACTCAACATGCTTAGCCAGTCAGATAGAAGGCTGGCTAAGCATGCTGAGAGCTGTGTCTAAATAACATAACACATTAAAGAAATTACTGTTTCTAGCTGCTGTGGACTGGCAGCTAGAAACAGTAATTTCTTTAATGTGTTATGTTATTTAGACTGAGCTCTCAGCATGCTTAGCCAGTCAGTAATTTTCATAGTGCTGTTATGATTTATGGACACAGCTCTCAGCATGCTTAGCCAGCCTTCTATCTGGCTGTGCTTCTTGAGAGTCACAGTCCACAGGCTCAGAAACAGCCAGATAGAAGGCTGGCTAAGCATGCTGAGAGCTGTGTCCATAAATCATAACAGCACTATGATTGCCATTTTTTTTTTTTGCCCTCCCTCCCACGTATATCCAGCGGCAGGACGTCAGAGCAGCTGGTACGGTTCCTGTAATGCCACGGCCCGCCGGATATGACCTCAGTGCGCCCGCGGTTATCCCTCCTGCACGCTGCGCTGTGTACAACAGAGTAGTGATGGGAAGTTCAGATCTTTCAAATGAACTGATTCATGAATCGGATCTTCGGTTCACTTGCTGAGTCACTGACTGCTGAGCTGACTCGCAAGTGAACCGAAGACCCTAGGTGCCGGTGCGCATGCGCAGATGCTATCCATTCGATTCACTTGCTGCTGCTGACTCAGTCGGCTCTTCAGCTCTCTACTGAGTGAGTCAGGATCAGGAAGAGTGATTGATTATAGTGATAGTGAAGGGAAGCTGAGGCTGACGGCGGACAGGAGGACTCAGGACAGGAGTCAGGAGCTGTCACTGTGGTGTGCATTGTTGTCTGTTGTGCATTGTTACCCACAGTGACAACAGTCTGACACTGACAGTAGTACAACCAACCAAGTGAAGTGAAATGTGAATGCACAGGGAAAACTATGTGCTGAATTGATAACAGTATTACAGTAACACAGTCACTGGCTGATAATAAAATAGTCCCCACTTAACGGAATCCATAAAGGAGATGTGAACCCACCCTTAGTTATATAGCTACTGAATGAGATGCCTTTAACATATATATCTCCTGAGAAGCCAATTTGATCCTAAAGGGTTAATTCAACCTGTGATCTAAACTCTGTGTCATCTGTCACTTCTCTTATCTCTCTGCTCCTGTCCCTTAATCTTATCACTGCCGTCAGCCTCAGTGTAACCTGTTCTAGACTCTGACTCACGGCTCTTTTAACTTAAAGAATCAAATGAGTCACTGATAGAGATGAGCGAACTTCTGTTTTAAGTTCGGCCTCTAAAGTTCGGCTTCCGGTTAGCGGAGAATCCCGATATGGATTCCGAATTCCGTTGTGGTCCGTGGTAGCGAAATCAATAATGGCCATTATTGATTCCGCTACTACGGACCACAACGGAATTCGGAATCCATATCGGGATCCTCTGCTAACCGGAAGCCGAACTTTAGACGCCGAACTTAAAACAGAAGTTCGCTCATCTCTAGTCACTGACTAATCGGATCTTTAGATTCTTGTAACTTGTGACTCATTCGATTCATTTCTATTCTTAGACTCCCTGTACTACTCAGACGGCTCAGAGCTGCTAGTGCTTGCCTTGCCTCAGCTCTGATTGGTTGGTGGGCGGGGAGGGGAGGGGCTGGCAGAAGCAGCTTCCACTCTAGGATCATATTACGCTCCTCCCGAGTCCCTCCCTCAGACTCCCTGCTGCCAGCGTGAGGTGAGCGTCTCTGCATTGTCTGTGTGCTGTATGACTGAGCTGAGCCGTTTCACACGGATCGGATCAGTCAGATGAATCGACTCCTCCGGTTCAGTGAACTGAATCGATTCAAATGAACGATTCGTTCATGAACCGGACATCACTACAACAGAGGAATTTTAGCGTGGGCCGCTCCCGACTGCCTTTTGGCTGGCGGATGGGCCTATTTTATGATAGGGGCCTGGAGCTGCAGCTCCATCAGCCCCTACGTTAATCCGGCCCTGTCTGCAGGTCTTCCTGGAGGTCGGGCGGCTCAGGGCCAGTCTGATCACACTCTGCTCTGAGGAGACAGATCGCAGCAATCCCCCCACACCGCAAAGACAACACAGGACCCCCACACCTTACCACAGACTCACGCACAACACCCTGTTGCAGGCGCTCACACACACACGCAGGCTCCCGAGACACAAAGAGAGAGACAGGCAACGATGTCCCCGTCAGGACGTCAGTGGCAGTGTGAGCAGAAGAAATGCTCTGTCTATAACTAAGGAGTATCAGGGTATATTATACAGGGGTAATATAACTGAGGAGGGGTATCAGGGTACATTATACAGGGGTAATATAACTGAGGAGGGGTATCAGGGTACATTATACAGGGGTAATATAACTGAGGAGGGGTATCAGGGTACATTATACAGGGGTAATATAACTGAGTAGGGGTATCAGGGTACATTATACAGTGGTAATATAACTGAGGAGGGGTATCAGGGTACATTATACAGGGTAATATAGCTGAGGAGGGGTATCCGGGTACATTATGCAGCGGTAATATAACTGCTGAGGAGGACTATGAGGGGACATTATACAGGGGTAATATAACTGAGGAGGGCTATCAGGGGACATTATACAGGGGTAATATAACTTATATTACCCCTGTATAATGTCCCCTGATAGCCCTCCTCAGCAGTTATATTACCCCTGTATAATGTACCCTGATAGCCCTCCTCAGTTATATTACCACTGTATAATGTACCCTGATACCCCTTAGTTATATTACCCCCTGTATAATGTACCCTGATACCCCTCAGTTATATAACTAAGGGGTATCAGGCAGGGTACATTATATACAGGGGGTAATATAACTGAGGAGGGGTAGCAGGTTAGGGTACATATGCATTACTGTTACTATGTATATATATATATATATATATATATATATAGTACAGACCAAAAGTTTGGACACACCTTCTCATTCAAAGAGTTTTCTTTATTTTCATGACTATGAAGGCATCAAAACTATGAGTTAACACATGTGGAATTATATCCATAACAAACAAGTGTGAAACAACTGAAAATATGTCATATTCTAGGTTCTTCAAAGTAGCCACCTTTTGCTTTGATTACTGCTTTGCACACTCTTGGCATTCTCTTGATGAGCTTCAAGAGGTAGTCCCCTAAAATGGTCTTCCAACAGTCTTGAAGGAGTTCCCAGAGATGCTTAGCACTTGTTGGCCCATTTGCCTTCACTCTGCGGTCCAGCTCACCCCAAACCATCTCGATTGGGTTTAGGTCCGGTGACTGTGGAGGCCAGTTAATCTGGCAAAGCACCCCATCACTCTCCTTCATGGTCAAATAGCCCTTACTTTCAAAGTTTCCCCAATTTTTCGGCTGACTGACTGACCTTGATTTCTTAAAGTAGTGATGGCCACTCGTTTTTCTTTACTTAGCTGCTTTTTTCTTGCCATAATACAAATTCTAACAGTCTATTCAGTAGGACTATCGGCTGTGTATCCACCTGACTTCTCCTCAACGCAACTGATGGTCCCAACCCCATTTATAAGGCAAGAAATTACACTTATTAAACCTGACAGGGCACACCTGTGAAGTGAAAACCATTTCAGGGGACTACCTCTTGAAGCTCATCAAGAGAATGCCAAGAGTGTGCAAAGCAGTAATCAAAGCAAAAGGTGGCTACTTTGAAGAACCTAGAATATGACATATTTTCAGTTGTTTCACACTTGTTTGTTATGTATATAATTCCACACGTGTTAGTTCATAGTTTTGATGCCTTCAGTGTGAATCTACAATTTTCATAGTCATGAAAATAAAGAAAACTCTTTGAATGAGAAGGTGTGTCCAAACTTTTGGTCTGTACTGTATATATATATATATAAAACACTTAATTATACAGAGGTAGGGTAGGGTCACGGACTCACAGGTCTCAGCCAGGGCAGAAGTGTTATTCTTGTATCCTCTAAGGGAGCAGCAGCAGTTGGGCACGAACACTGTCACGCCGCCACCCTCATCTCACTAGCACTAGGTGCACGGGCCGGGCAAGCAGCTCAGGCTTTTCCTTCCGATTTTGCCGCCGGCTGCCCAGAAGGGACTACTCCCTCTCCTGGCTACGGCTTATCTGCCTCCGCCCCCCTATGTGAATTAAGCCGCAGCCCGCAGGACTGTAGGACAGGTATTGTAATTACAGTGCGGCACTGCGGTGCAGCGGCTTAAAGGGGAAATGAAAATCAGCGGGAAAATCCTGGGGGGGGGCAATTATGTCAGCCACTGGCATGTTGGCATTATTTGAGAACTGCATGGTTTTAAGAGGGTCAATTAATCCTATTTTGAGAACACTCTTGAGCATGGCCCAATAAGGAGAATAGCATATGGTAGTGAACTTAAATAACTATTCCAACAGGGGTAAAATATGTGGTGGTTATACACGGTATTGTGGTACAATGCTTGGTGGTTACAGATGGCCTTGTGGTTTTCCCGGCGGTCGTTTTGCGTCAAACTTTGCTCGTTCGCGATTCGCGAATATGCGAACATATGGCGCATGCGCCATATTCTTTTGCATTGCGCCGAACATTGACCCATGACACATCCATCAGGTGGGACAGGATAGCCAATTGAGACGTTTCAGAACATGGACACACCCCCACCCTATCACTGAACCCGATCTGGCAGCCATTTTACATTCTGTGTTTTGCCAGTGTAGGGATAGGTTGCTTTGTGGAGCAGGGACAGACTCTTAGGGACACCAAATGCTAGCTAATAAGGCCACAAAAGTCCTTTTAAAGACTAGTATATGTGTGCTATCGATAGGTGTGATATACTTATAATATACTTTCTAGCATAGAAAGTATATTATAGTGCATTTGTGCTGTACAGCAGTTGTGTGCGGTTCTGCTGCATTACCGAAGCTATATACAGGGACAAACGCTATTGGTATAACTATTTGCAACTGGTTTGATATACCTGTTGCCCCCCAAAAAAATGATTGAGGTGTGTGATATACCTATAATATACTTTCTAACATAGACAGTATATTATAGTGCATTTGTATTGTGCAGCAGTTGTGTGCTGTTCTGCTGCGATACCGCAGGTATATAGAGGAACAAGCGTTATTGGAACAACTATTTGCAATGGGTTGATATACCTGTTGCCCCCCAAAAAAACTGATTGATGGGTGCGATATACCTGCTTCCACAAAATACTGATTAAGGTGTTTGATATACCTGCTTCCACAAAATACAGATTGAGGGTTGCGATATACCTGCTTCCACAAAATACTGATTAAGGGGTTTAATATACCTGCTTCCACAAAATACCAATTGAGGTGTGCGATATACCTGCATCCACAAAATACTGATTGAGGGTGCGATACACTGGCTTTCACAAATTACTGATTGAGGGAACGCAATATTGATTCAGGGGTGCGATATACCTGCATCCACAAAATACTGATTGAGTGGTGCAATATACCTGCTTCCACAAAATATTGATTGAGGTCTGCGATACACCGGCTTTCACAAATTCCTCTTTGAGGGGTGCGATATACTTGCCTCCACAAAATATTGATTCAGGGGTTCTATATACCTTTTTCCACAAAATACTGATTGAGGGGTGCGATATATCTGCTTCTACAAAATACTGATTAAAGGGTTCTATATACCTGTTTCAACAAAATACTGATTGAAGGGTGCAATATATCTGCTTCTACAAAATACTGATTAAAGGGTTCTATATACCTGCTTCCACAAAATACTGATTGAGGGGTGCTGTCATTGCATAAGTCGCGGTAAGCCCAACACTCACCTAGGGACGACCTCCTTAAGAAGGCACCTGGCTTACCATCACCGAGCCCAGTGGGAGCAACGCCATCAGAACCCAAAAAGCGACACTCCCGGTGCTCCACGTCCTGCCTCTTCTCCTTCTCATCTCTCCTGCCATTTATTCTCCACCCCACCTTCCACCGTGCCATCGTCGCGTTCATCTGGCAGAAGGAAGGCTTCCGTGGCCCAAATGTTTGAGCGTAAAAAGTTGATGACGCCTGATAACCCTCTGTCCCAACGGCTGACTGCTGGCTTGTCAGAACTGATAGCCTGCCAACTACTGCCATATTAACTGGTGGACTTAGAGGCCTTTAGAAAATTTGTGGCCATTGGCACACCGCAATGGAAGGTCCCCGGAAGTAAATATTTCTCCCAGAAGGGCATTCCAGAGCTATATGGCCACGTTCAGCGGCAAGTGAATATATCTCTGGCACACAGTGTCAGTGCCAAGATACATCAGTATTTACAAATGGTCCTAAGGACCAATAGTTGTCTCTTAGTTACATGTGCTACTGGTAATAATTTCCTAAAACTTAACATTTATTTCCTGTCATAAAATCATTTCTAATTATCAGCAGTGCCAACGAAATGACTGCTGTTTGCCCTTTAGAAAATGCTAGCTCTATTTGTTCACAGTGCAGTATTAGCGAGGAGGCTGTGACGCAGTATATAGTCATATCGCTTTTGACCAAGAATCTTCTAGATTATATAATTAGTGCAGTGCAGTCAGATCTGAAGTGCACATGCTGTTTAAAAACATTTCACAAGCTGCCCCCCGACATGTTTCGCCAACTCATTGGCATCTTCAGGGGTTTCTGGCAGTCTGCTAGTGATGGAAGGGGCGGGAACCAGACTTTATAACTTCCCTATTGTGATGTCACTGCCCTGATAGCTAGTTAGTAGCTACCTTGTTGCAATGTTGCTTCTACTAGCCTAACAGAGGCTGATCGAAATACCTGCTAAGCTTCTTACCCACTCCTTTTTCCTCGCGCTCCAATCATCGCCTGGTGTCCTCTGGCCATTCGCTAAAACTTAGACACAGATCATCTCATCTGTCTCTATTGCACATGTCATTGGACTTATGTTAACACTGGGGTGGAATTGCCTATTACGCTTGCGCTCGGACTTAGAATATAAGGACACTGTTGTCTTACACTGTGCATGTCATGGGACTTGTCTTTCATTATGCTAGGAACCTCTTTTTTGTGCATGCGTCGAAACTTATACTACTTTGCTGGTGGAATATTGTCACTGTGCATACTCCAGGACTTAGCCTCAAACCGGTAAGATGCCCGTACCATGTGCGCATGCCAATATACTTATACTTTTCCTTGCACTCCAATCTGCACTTGGTGTCTTTTGCCCATGCGTTAGAACTTAGACACAGGTCATCTCATCTGCCTATACTGCGCATGTCATTGAACTTCTATTGACGCGGGGATAGAGTTGCCTACTGCGCTTGCGCTCAAACTTAGAATATATGAGGACACTATTGTCTTGCACTACGCATGTCGTGGGACTTGTCTTTAATTGTGCTAGGAACTTGTTGCTGCGCATGCGTCAGAACTTATACTGCTTGGCTGATGGAATGTTGTCACTGCGCATACCCCAAAACTTAGCCTCAAAATGGTATGGTGCCAGTACCTCCATACTTATACTGTACAAGTTATTATATATAGACGTGCATGTTCCTGAACTAGCTATTTGCCAGTATTTCATTACATTTGCGCTACAACTTGGAATGTATCAGTATTGAGATACTTTTTCTCTCCTCATGTCACTAGACTTGGAATTTTTATACGCGTAGGATCACATTTTAGACTTATGATGCACAATTGGCAAATTCCTACTAAATAGACCATAATTGACTTGTATTCTTTATGCAACATATAGCTTGATCCTCAGAATAGCACAAGCAGAGGAACCAGCGACATAGAGGATGATCAGTCTCTACAGGGAGGTGACATCACTAAAGGGGTCTCAAGGTAAGACTTTTTTCTGTATTCTATATTACTTATAGCTTTTATTTGGTTCTGTTTACCGTCCCTACTGTTGTCTTATAATTATTGTTTGATAGATAGAGTAATGTAGTTTGATAATTTGTTATCTTATATGAAATTGAATCAGTCTATTTGGGCCACAGTTGTCAGAGAAAAGAAGCATACGTGAAACCTTCATTTAGTCCATATGGAACTAAACTTTTTAGGCTACATGCACACGACAGTGAAAAACGGACATGTTATGTACATTTTTTTAATGGCCATCACACCTCTGTTTTAAGACCAATGGTATTCTATGGGGTTATTCACACAGCAGTTTTTTTGACTGTCAGTTAAAAACCGACGTTAAAAGATAGAACATGTTCTATCTTGTCTGTTTTTCACTGACAGACTGCCTCATACAATTAAATGGGTCTATTTTTAACGTCCATCTCTCAGAAAGGCATAAGTGAAATAAACATCCGTTAAAAATGTCCGTTTTTAACTGACGTTTTTTTCACTGTCATGTGCATGTAGCCTTAGACGGTAGATCCATCTTGCTTCATTCTGTTATAATTTTTTATCCAAATTACCCATTCTGGGGCCTAATATCCTTTTCTGAATCCCCCAAAATTTGCCATTATGTATAGTTTGTACGTGTCTGGAAAGAGTTGTGTCATAATCGGTGTTAATACAGCTGAAATCTTTGGATATTTGTCTTCTAAGTTCTTGTATAGTTTTACCTATATATAGTTTAGGGCAACTACATTGGATGCCATAAATGACCCCTGTGGATTTACAGTTTATGTACTCTTTTATTTGATATGTTTTGTTATCCACCGGATTCTCAAAATCCTTCCTTGGTATAATTTTCTGACAAAACATGCAATCGCCACAGGGATAGGATCCCTTCGTGGCTAACCATGTATTCATGGGATCTTTTAACCACCTCAGCCCCCAGTGCTTAAACACCCTGAAAGACCAGGCCACTTTTTACACTTCTGACCTACACTACTTTCACCATTTATTGCTCGGTCATGCAACTTACCACCCAAATGAATTTTGCCTCCTTTTCTTCTCACTAATAGAGCTTTCATTTGGTGGTATTTCATTGCTGCTGACATTTTTACTTTTTTTGTTATTAATCGAAATTTAACGATTTTTTTGCAAATAAATGACATTTTTCACTTTCAGTTGTAAAATTTTGCAAAAAAAACAAGATCCATATATAAATTTTGCTCTAAATTTATTGTCCTACATGTCTTTGATAAAAAAAAAATGTTTGGGTAAAAAAAAAATGGTTTAGGTAAAAGTTATAGCGTTTACAAACTATGGTACAAAAATGTGAATTTCCGCTTTTTGAAGCAGCTCTGACTTTCTGAGCACCTGTCATGTTTCCAGAGGTTCTACAATGGCCAGACAGTACAAACACCCCACAAATGACCCCATTTCGGAAAGTACACACCCTAAGGTATTCACTGATGGGCATAGTGAGTTCATAGAACTTTTTATTTTTTGTCACAAGTTAGCGGAAAATGATGATTTTTTTTATTATTTTTATTACAAAGTCTCATATTCCACTAACTTGTGACAAAAAATAAAAAGTTCTATGAACTCACTATGCCCATCAGCGAATACCTTGGGGTCTCTTCTTTCCAAAATGGGGTCACTTGTGGGGTAGTTATACTGCCCTGGCATTCTAGGGGCCCAAATGTGTGGTAAGGAGTTTGAAATCAAATTCTGTAAAAAATGACGAGTGAAATCCGAAAGGTGCTCTTTGGAATATGGGCCCCTTTGCCCACCTAGGCTGCAAAAAAGTGTCACACATCTGGTATCTCCGTATTCAGTAGAAGTTGGGGAATGTGTTTTGGGGTGTCTTTTTACATATACCCATGCTGGGTGAGAGAAATATCTTGGTCAAATGCCAACTTTGTATAAAAAAATGGGAAAAGTTGTCTTTTGCCAAGATATTTCTCTCACCCAGCATGGGTATATGTAAAATGACACCCCAAAACACATTCCCTAACTTCTACTGAGTACGGAGATACCAGATGTGTGACACTTTTTTGCAGCCTAGGTGGGCAAAGGGGCCCACATTCCAAAGAGCACCTTTCGGATTTCACTCGTCATTTTTTACAGAATTTGATTTCAAACTCCTTACCACACATTTGGGCCCCTAGAATGCCAGGGCAGTATAACTACCCCACAAGTGACCCCATTTTGGAAAGAAGAGACCCCAAGGTATTCACTGATGGGCATGGCGAGTTCATGGAAGTTTTTATTTTTTGTCACAAGTTAGTGGAATATGAGACTTTGTATGAAAAAAAAAAAAAAAAAAAAAAAATCATCATTTTCCACTAACTTGTGACAAAAAATAAAAAATTCTAGGAACTCGCCATGCCCCTCACGAAATACCTTGGGGTGTCTTCTTTCCAAAATGGGGTCACTTGTGGGGTAGTTATACTGCCCTGGCATTCTAGGGGCCCAAATGTGTGGTAAGGAGTTTGAAATCAAATTCTGTAAAAAATGACGAGTGAAATCCGAAAGGTGCTCTTTGGAATATGGGCCCCTTTGCCCACCTAGGCTGCAAAAAAGTGTCACACATCTGGTATCTCCTTATTCAGTAGAAGTTGGGGAATGTGTTTTGGGGTGTCTTTTTACATATACCCATGCTGGGTGAGATAAATATCTTGGTCAAATGCCAACTTTGTATAAAAAAATGGGAAAAGTTGTCTTTTGCCAAGATATTTCTCTCACCCAGCATGGGTATATGTAAAATGACACCCCAAAACACATTCCCCAACTTCTACTGAGTACGGAGATACCAGATGTGTGACACTTTTTTGCAGCCTAGGTGGGCAAAGGGGCCCATATTCCAAAGAGCACCTTTCGGATTTCACTCGTCATTTTTTACAGAATTTGATTTCAAACTCCTTACCACACATTTGGGCCCCTAGAATGCCAGGGCAGTATAACTACCCCGCAAGTGACCCCATTTTGGAAAGAAGACACCCCAAGGTATTCCGTGAGGGGTATGGCGAGTTCCTAGAATTTTTTATTTTATGTCACAAGTTAGTGGAAAATGATGATTTTTTTTTTTTTTTTTTTTTCATACAAAGTCTCATATTCCACTAACTTGTGACAAAAAATAAAAACTTCCATGAACTCGCCATGCCCATCAGCGAATACCTTGGGGTCTCTTCTTTCCAAAATGGGGTCACTTGTGGGGTAGTTATACTGCCCTGGCATTCTAGGGGCCCAAATGTGTGGTAAGGAGTTTGAAATCAAATTCTGTAAAAAATGACGAGTGAAATCCGAAAGGTGCTCTTTGGAATATGGGCCCCTTTGCCCACCTAGGCTTCAAAAAAGTGTCACACATCTGGTATCTCCGTATTCAGTAGAAGTTGGGGAATGTGTTTTGGGGTGTCATTTTACATATACCCATGCTGGGTGAGAGAAATATCTTGGCAAAAGACAACTTTTCCCATTTTTTGATACAAAGTTGGCATTTGACCAAGATATTTATCTCACCCAGCATAGGTATATGTAAAAAGACACCCCAAAACACATTCCCCAACTTCTACTGAATACGGAGATACCAGATGTGTGACACTTTTTTGCAGCCTAGGTGGGCAAAGGGGCCCATATTCCAAAGAGCACCTTTCGGATTTCACTCGTCATTTTTTACAGAATTTGATTTCAAACTCCTTACCACACATTTGGGCCCCTAGAATGCCAGGGCAGTATAACTACCCCACAAGTGACCCCATTTTGGAAAGAAGAGACCCCAAGGTATTCGCTGATGGGCATAGTGAGTTCATGGAAGTTTTTATTTTTTGTCACAAGTTAGTGGAATATGAGACTTTGAATGTAAAAAAAAAAAAAAAAATCATAATTTTCCACTAACTTGTGACAAAAAATAAAAAATTCTAGGAACTCGCCATGCCCCTCACGGAATACCTTGGGGTGTCTTCTTTCCAAAATAGGGTCACTTGTGGGGTAGTTATACTGCCCTGGCATTTTCCAGGGGCCCTAATGTGTGGTAAGTAGGTAAATGACCTGTGAAATCCGAAAGGTGCTCTTTGGAATGTGGGCCCCTTTGCCCACCTAGGCTGCAAAAAAGTGTCACACATCTGGTATCGCCGTACTCGGGAGAAGTTGGGGAATGTGTTTTGTGGTGTCATTTTACATATACCCATGCTGGGTGAGAGAAATATCTTGGCAAAAGACAACTTTTCCCATTTTTTTATACAAAGTTGGCATTTGACCAAGATATTTATCTCACCCAGCATGGGTATATGTAAAATGACACCCCAAAACACATTCACCAACTTCTACTGAATACGGAGATACCACATGTGTGACACTTTTTTGCAGCCTAGGTGGGCAAAGGGGCCCAAATTCCTTTTAGGAGGGCATTTTTAGACATTTGGATACCAGACTTCTTCTCACGCTTTGGGGCCCCTAAAATGCCAGGGCAGTATAAATACCCCACATGTGACCCCATTTTGGAAAGAAGACACCCCAAGGTATTCAATGAGGGGCATGGCGAGTTCATAGAAAAAAAAAAATTTTGGCACAAGTTAGCGGAAATTGATTTTTTTATTTTTTTTTCTCACAAAGTCTCCCTTTCCGCTAACTTGGGACAAAAATTTCAATCTTTCATGGACTCAATATGCCCCTCAGCGAATACCTTGGGGTGTCTTCTTTCCAAAATGGTGTTATTTGTGGGGTGTTTGTACTGCCCTGGCATTTGAGGGTCTCCGCAATCATTACATGTATGCCCAGCATTAGGAGTTTCTGCTATTCTCCTTATATTGAGCATACAGGTAATGAGATTTTTTTTTTCCGTTCAGCCGCTGGGCTGAAAGAAAAAAATGAACGGCACAGATTTCTTCATTCGCATCAATCAATGTGGATGAAAAAATCTCTGCCAAAAAAAGAAAAAGGAGGGGAAAGGCGTCTGCCAGGACATAGGAGCTCCGCCCAACATCCATGCCCACTTAGCTCGTATGCCCTGGCAAACCCGATTTCTCCATTCACATCAATCGATGTGGATGAATAAATCATTGCCGGGATTTTTTTTTTTATATATACAAAGTGTTTGCCAAAGTATATGAACACCGCCACCTCCTCAGCTCATATGCCTCGGCAAACGTATCTTTTACTGCAGAGGAGAAATCTCGTCTTGCAGCGCCGCATACACCGACTTGCGTGTAATCTGACAGCAGCGCAATGCTTCTGTCCGAATGCACATCAGTGCTGCAGCTAGTCGATCGGTTGGTCCACCTGAAAGGTAAAAAAAACAAAACAAAAAAGAAAAAACCAGGCCGCAAAGCAATAACTTTATTAACTTTAGAACAGAACATATTAACTTTTTTTAACTTTTGTAACTTTTTTACTTACCGGTAATTTTTTTTTTGTTTAGTTTTTTTTACCTTTATAGAACAAACCTCTCCTTCCCCATGGGACAATGTGCAAAGCGCAAATCGCCCAAAGATGTGGCGAAGTACGTTATGCACTTTATCCCAGGTGAAAGGAGAGGTTTGCAGCAGCTGTGAGTAAAAGGGCCCTAATAGCCCTGTGTGCCTGTCCTGTGAGATGCAATCCCTATGCTAGGTGTACCTGTGTGTGGTACTTCCGGAAACACTCACCTAAGCATAGGGCAGGGTGGTCAGGGCAGTCAGGACAGAAATAGCGGGTGTCACGCCTTATTCCACTCCTGCTACAGACACAACATTTTTTTCGGGGTGGCGGTTGGGTTGAGGTACCAGCAACGACACTGGGGAAATGTCGCTCGTGTAGACGGCTAACTACACTGGTGGATGGGGCCACGGAACCTCCTGGGTAAAGGAGGTTCGCGATGATCTCTTCCTGGAATTTGAGGAAGGATCCTGTTCTCCCAGCCTTACTGTAGAGAACAAAACTATTGTACAGCGCCAATTGAATTAAATATACAGACACCTTCTTATACCAGCGTCTGGTTCTGCGGGAAACTAAATAGGGAGCCAACATCTGGTCATTGAAGTCCACCCCTCCCATGAGCGCATTATAGTCGTGGACTGAGAGGGGCTTTTCAATGACACGGGTTGCCCTTTCAATTTGGATTGTCGTGTCTGCGTGAATGGAGGAGAGCATGTAAACGTCACGCTTGTCTCTCCATTTCACCGCGAGCAGTTCTTCGTTACACAAGGCAGCCCTCTCCCCCCTTGCAAGACGGGTGGTTACAAGCCGTTGGGGGAAGCCCACGCGACTAGTTCGCGCGGTGCCACAGGCGCAAATCCGTTCTAGAAACAAATGCCTAAAGAGGGCCACACTTGTGTAGAAATTGTCCACATAAAGATGGTACCCCTTGCCGAATAAGGGTGACACCAAGTCCCAGACTGTCTTCCCACTGCTCCCCAGGTAGTCAGGGCAACCGACCGGCTCCAGGGTCTGATCTTTTCCCTCATAGATCCGAAATTTGTGGGTATAGCCTGTGGCCCTTTCACAGAGCTTATACAATTTGACCCCATACCGGGCACGCTTGCTTGGGATGTATTGTTTGAAGCCAAGGCGCCCGGTAAAATGTATTAGGGACTCGTCTACGCAGATGTTTTGCTCAGGGGTATACAAATCTGCAAATTTCTGGTTGAAATGGTCTATGAGGGGCCGAATTTTGTGGAGCCGGTCAAAAGCTGGGTGGCCTCTGGGACGGGAGGTGGTGTTGTCGCTAAAATGCAGAAAACGCAGGATGGTCTCAAATCGTGTCCTGGACATAGCAGCAGAGAACATGGGCATGTGATGAATTGGGTTCGTGGACCAATATGACCGCAATTCATGCTTTTTTGTCAGGCCCATGTTGAGGAGAAGGCCCAGAAAAATTTTAAGTTCGGAAACTTGGACTGGTTTCCACCGGAAAGGCTGGGCATAATAGCTTTCCGGGTTTGCGGTTATAAATTGTGTGGCATATTGGTTGGTCTCTGCCACGACTAAGTCCAAGAGCTCCGCAGTCAAGAACAGCTCAAAAAATCCCAGGGCCGAAGCGATTTGAGCCGTCTCAACCCGAACTCCAGACTGGGCGGTGAAAGGGGGAACTACAGGTGCGGCTGAAGTTGGTGACTGCCAATCAGGGTTTGCCAGCACCTTAGGGACTCTAGGGGGTCTACGGGCCTGTCTGCGCGGTGGCTGCGACGGGGTAACTACTGCACGTGCCACCGTACCAGCTTCAACTGCCCTTCTGGTGCTCGCTACTTCACCAGGTTGTACGGCAGTGCTGGTACTAGGTCCAGGAAGGGCTGCGCTGCTGGTGTATGCCTCACCACGTGATCCGGCAGCGACAGCCCCACTCTGCTGCTCTTGAAGCGGATCCTGCGTAACCTGTGGTCTAGCGACACGGGGCCGGGTACGCCTGGTGCTGCCAGGGACCTCAACCTCCTCGTCCGAACTTTGGGTCAGAGAGCCACTGCTTTCTACAGGTTCATATTCTGACCCGCTAGATTCGTCAGATGAGGGTTCCCACTCCTCATCCGACTGGGTCAGAATCCTGTAGGCCTCTTCAGAAGAATACCCCCTGTTTGACATTTTGGACTACTAAATTTAGGGGTATTCCCTGAGACTACCCAAGAAAAAAAACAAACCTGTCTTACAAAGGGGAGGCTAGCGAAGTACCGGAGGCCGCTGCGGTTGATAAAAAATATCAAAACTGATTTTTTTATCGCCGCAGTGCGTGTAAAGTGAATGTGCAGTGATCAAAAAATAATAATTTTTTGTCACTGCGGTGGGGCGGGCGTGGGTGAACGCACGTGTGGGCGACCGATCAGGCCTGATCGGGCAAACACTGCGTTTTGGAGGGCGAACTAAAGTGACACTAATACTATTATAGATCTGACCGTGATCAGTTTTGATCACTTACAGATACTATAAAAGTACAAATGCTGATTAGCGATACGCTAATCAGCGAATAAAAGTGACTGCGGTGCGGTGGGGTGGGCGCTAACTGAAGCTAACTACCTAACCAAGGGGCCTAAACTATCCCTAAAACCTAACAGCCAATACCAGTGAAAAAAAAAAAGTGACAGTTTACACTGATCACTTTTTTTCCTTTCACTAGTGATTGACAGGGGCGATCAAAGGGGTGATCAAAGGGTTAATTGGGGTGCAGGGGGGTGATCTGGGGCTAAGGTGTGCTGTTTGGTGTACTCACTGTGAAGTCTGCTCCTGTGCTGGATCCAACCGACGAAAAGGACCAGCACAGGAGCAGAGAAGCCATATAACAGATCATATTTACTAATATGATCTGTTATCTGGTTTGTGATTCGATTTTTTAAAAATCAGCAACCTGCCAGCGACGATCATTGGCTGGCAGGTTGCTGATGCAACTCTCCTCGAACTTTTGCCGGCCCGCGATGCGCATGCGCGGGCCGGCTGTGACCGAAATCTCGCGTCTCGCGAGAAGACGCGCCGGCGCGTCCACTCGGAATGAAACAACCACCTCCAGGACGCGTCTGTGCGTACAGCGTTCCTGAGGTGGTTAAATGCCGTATAAAATGACTGTGTACTAGTTTTTCTTTTACATTTTGGCCCCTTCTGTAGGTAATAGCCAGATTAGGGGGAATTATTTCTTTAAGTTCCTCATCTGACAGCAATATGTGCCAATGTAGTCTAAGGATATTCCTGATTTTATCATTAGTGATGAGTGACAGGGGGCATATTCGAATTTGCGATATTTTGCGAATATTTTGTAGAATATTCAGCGAATATTCATCATATAAAAAATTTTTTTTACTCGAAGAATCGGCAATGTTATGATAGCGTAATATACGAATATTACGCGATCAATACAGGCGTGGGTCAAAAAGGAATATATAGCACTATATTCAATATAGTGCTATATATTAGTTTTTTAGAATATTCGTCATTTTTTGCCATCTGAAGTTATGATTCCTCCCTGCTTAAGTTGCTTGTCAAGCAAGTTAAGCAGGGAGGAATCATAGCCTCAAATGGAAAAAAATTACGAATATTCTAAAAAACAAATATATAGCACTATATCAAATATAGTGCTATATATTAGTTTTTTTATAATATTCGTCATGGACGAATATTCTAAACAACGAATATACAGTTGCAATAAAAAGTATGTGAACCCTTTGGAATGATATGGATTTCTGCACAAATTGGTCATAAAATGTGATCTAATCTTCATCTAAGTCACAACAATAGACAATCACAGTCTGCTTAAACTAATAACACACAAAGAATTAAATGTTACCATGTTTTTATTGAACACACCATGTAAACATTCACAGTGCAGGTGGAAAAAGCATGTGAACCCTTAGATTTAATAACTGATTGAACCTCCTTTGGCAGCAATAACTTCAACCAAACGTTTCCTGTAGTTGCAGATCAGACGTGCACAATGGTCAGGAGTAATTCTTGACCATTCCTCTTTACAGAACTGTTTCAGTTCAGCAATATTCTTGGGATGTCTGGTGTGAATTGCTTTCTTGAGGTCATGCCACAGCATCTCAATCAATGAGGTCAGGACTCTGACTGGCATTCTGTTGTTGGTTTACTTCTATGCTTTGGGTCGTTGTCCTGTTGCAACACCCATCTTCTGTTGAGCTTCAATTGGTGGACAGATGGCCTTAAGTTCTCCGGCAAAATGTCTTGATAAACTTGGGAATTCATTTTTCCTTTGATAGCAACCCGTCCAGGCCCTGACGCAGCAAAGCATCCCCAAACCATGATGCCCCCACCACCATACTTCACAGTTGGGATGAGGTTTTGATGTTGGTGGGCTGTGCCTCTTTTTCTCCACACATAGTGTTGTGTGTTTCTTCCAAACAACTCAACTTTGGTTTCATATGTCCACAAAATATTTCGCCAGTACTTCTGTGGAACATCCAGGTGCCATTGAGCAAACTGTAAATGTTCAGCAATGTTTTTTTTGTACAGCAGTAGCTTCCTCTGTGGTATCCTCCCATGAAATCCATTCTTGTTTAGTGTTTTACGTATCGTTGATTCGCTAACAGGGATGTTAGCATATGCCAGAGACTTTTGTAAGTCTTTAGCTGACACTCTAGGATTCTTCCTCACCTCATTGAGCAGTCTTCGCTGTGCTCTTGCAGTCATCTTTACAGGACGGCCACTCTTAGGGAGAGTAGCAGCAGTGCTGAACTTTCTCCATTTATAGACAATTTGTCTTACCGTGGACTGATGAACAGCAATGCTTTTGGAGATACTTTTATAACCCTTTCCAGCTTTATGCAAGTCAACAGTTCTTAATCGTAGGTCTACTGAGAGCTCTTTTGTGCGAGGCATCATTCACATCAGGCAATACCTCTTGTGAAAAGCAAACCCAGAACTGGTGTGTATTTTTTATAGGGCAGGGCAGTTGGCTGACACCTCACTCCAAATAGCTCTTGGAGATGTCTTTAGTCTTAGTCTAGGAGTTCACATACTTTTTCCACCAGCACTGTGAATGTTTACATGGTGTGTTCAATAAAAACATGGTAACATTTAATTCTTTGTGTGTTATTAGTTAAAGCAGACTGTGATTGTCTATTGTTGTGCCTTAGATGAAGATCACATTTTATGACCAATTTGTGCAGAAATCCATATAATTCCAAAGGGTTCACATACTTTTTCTTGCAACTGTATAGCACTATATTGAATATAGTGCTATATATTAGTTTTTTAGAATATTCGTCATTTTTATTCCATCTGAAGTCATGATTCCTCCCTGCTTAATTTGCTTGACAAGCAACTTAGGCAGGGAGGAATCATAACTTCAGATTGAAAAAAATTAAAAATATTCTAAAAAACAAATATATAGCACTATATCGAATACAGTGCTATATATTCCTTTTTGACCCACGCCTGTATTGATTGCAAAATATTAGCATATTACACGATCATTACATTGCCGATTTTTCGAGTAAAAAAAAAATAACGAATATTCGAAATACGAATATATAGCACTATATTCGAAATATTCGCAAATTCTCAAAGTTGTGATATTCGCTATAAATATTCGTAATTTGAATATTCACGCTCAACACTATTTATCATGTTGAATGTCAAAAGTACCTATGTATCGTACTAGATTATTTTTATTTTTAGTGTTATGCTTCTCATTTTGGAGTAAATTGGCCCTGTTCGTATTTTTTGCTGTATTATATTGTCACGGCGGACGGGATCTCAAATACACAGATAAACCAACAAACAAGTTTCTAGCTCTAGAAGCTGGGGAAAGGTCACCTCCTAGCGAATCCCTGACTTCTCTCCCTACACTGCTAAGCCCACATTCAGACCTTGAAGGTAGGAATAATGTGCCTGGGCTGAAAATACCCTAGAATCCCTGAGATGGTGAAAAGGGAATAGGGGCAACCTGGAGGGGACAGACGACACACAAACAGCCTAGACAGCAAACAACAAAAACAGAAACCAAACTTATCTTATCTGAGCTGGAACAGACAATCCTTCCTTCCTTGCTTCCAAGGCCAGACTGATTTCTATAACCCGCATAGAACACTGGGAATGAGTGAAATTTAAACCAATGACCCCACCCAGTGCAGCTGAAGGGAGGCGGATCTAGCACGACTCCAAAACAAAACAAAAAACTAAACACGTGCTGATATTCTGGTCGACCTCCGCACATAGTCAGTGCAGGGCATGACAGTACCCCCCTTTCTATGGGTGACCTCCGGACACCCCGGACCAACCTTATCCGGATGGGATCTGTGAAAAGCCCTCACCAGTCGGCTGGCACTGACATCCAGCGCCGGAACCCACATCCTCTCCTCAGGGCCGTATCCCTTCCAGTGTACCAGGTACTGAAGGGATCCACTAGAGTCGAGAACCCTGGAGATCTCGAACTCCAAATTTCCAACAGGAGGAGGAGGCAATGGCGATGGTTTGACCGGTTTCACATATTTTTTCAGTAAAGACCTGTGGAACACATCATGGATCCTCCAAGTCTGCGGAAGATCCAGCCGAAACGCTACTGGATTGATCACCGCAGATATTTTGTATGGACCAATAAATCTTGGACCCAGTTTCCAAGATGGCACTCTAAGTTTAATATTTTTAGTGGACAACCACACCAGATCACCCACACACAGGTCCGGACAAGTCACACGTCTCTTGTCAGCCATTCGCTTATACCTCTCACCCATCTTCTCCAAATTCACTTGGATCCTCCGCCAGATAGAAGACAAGGCATAAGAAAATCTCTCCTCCTCTGGCATCCCAGAGGAACTAGTCCCAGAAAAGGTACCAAACTGAGGATGAAAACCGTATGCTCCATAAAATGGCGACTTACCCGTGGACTCCTGCCTACGGTTATTCAAAGCAAATTCTGCTAGGGACAAGAATGAGGACTAGTCCTCCTGATTCTCAGCCACAAAGCACCTCAAGTAGGTCTCCAGGTTTTGATTAGTATGCTCTGTCTGTCCATTCGACTGTGGATGAAAAGCCGAAGAGAACGAAAGTTGAATGCCAAGCCGAGAACAGAACGTCCTCCAAAACCTGGAGACAAACTGCGTGCCCCTATCAGAGACCACATCCGAAGGAATACCATGCAATTTCACAATATTATCAACAAAAATCTGCGCAAGAGTCTTGGCGTTAGGCAGTTTAGTTAATGATATAAAGTGAGCCATTTTACTGAAACGGTCAACTACCACCAAAATTACTGTTCTCCCGGAGGAACTCGGCAGATCAGTAATAAAGTCCATAGACAAGTGCGTCCAAGGACGAGACGGAATAGACAATGGAAGAAGTGAACTAGCCGGTCTAGTATGAGCAACCTTTGACCGAGCACAGGTTTCACAAGCTGCCACGTAATCTTCAATGCTCTTACGTAACCCTGGCCACCAGAACCTCCGGGACACCAGGCCACAGGTGGACTTACCACCAGGATGTCCAGCAAGGACAGTATCGTGATGTTCCTTGAATACCTTGTATCGCAGACCTTCAGGAACAAACAACCTCCCTGGGGGACAAGAACCAGGAGCCCCCTCCTGGGCTCCCAACACCTCCATCTCCAATTTGGGGTACAGAGCGGAGACCACCACCCCATCAGCCAAAATCGGAGCAGGATCCTCTGAATCACCTCCCCCAGGAAAGCTGCGAGACAAAGCATCTGCCTTGACGTTCTTAACCCCTGGGCGAAAGGTAACCACAAAATTGAACCTGGTAAAAACCAGTGACCATCTGGCCTGTCTAGGGTTCAGACGCTTGGCAGATTGCAGGTAAGCCAAATTCTTATGATCTGTATATACTGTAATGGGGTGAGACGTTCCCTCCAATCAGTGACGCCATTCATCAAAGGCCAACTTGATGGCCAGCAACTCTCTATCTCCAAAATCATAATTCTTCTCGGCGACCGAGAGCTTCTTGGAGAAAAAAGCACACGGGACCCATTTGCCAGGAGATGAACCCTGCGACAGCACCGCTCCAACCCCCACTTCTGATGCATCAACCTCCACCACGAATGGCTGAGCACCAGAATGGGAGCAGACGCAAAACACTCCTTAATAGCCGAAAAGGCCTGCAATGCCTCATCCGACCAGACAGAGACGTCGGCGCCCTTCTTAGTCATATCAGTGAGAGGTCTTACAATGGTAGAATAGTTCAAAATAAATTTTCTATAATAAGTAGTAAACCCCAAAAACCGCATCAAAGCTTTCTGATTCTCTGGTCGGTCCCATTCCAGAACCGACCGGACCTTTTCGGGGTCCATAAGAAAACCAGAGTCAGAAAGCAGATATCCCAAAAACGGAAGCTCCTGCACAAAAAACACACATTTCTCCAATTTGGCATATCATTTATTCTCCCAAAGGATCGTCAAAACCTGTCTCACATTATCCTGATGGGTCTTCAGATCAGGAGAGTAAATTAAAATGTCATCCAAGTAAACCACCACGAACCTCCCCACCAAATGATGGAAAATGTCATTGACGAATCGCTGAAATACCGCTGGCGCGTTCGTCAACCCAAAAGGCATAACCAGATTCTCAAAATGACCCTCGTGCGTATTGAAGGCCGTTTTCCACTCATCCCCCTACTTGATTCTGATCAGATTGTAGGCCCCTCTCAAATCCAACTTGGAGAACACCTTGGCTCCAACAAAAAGGTCAGAGATCAAAGGCAGGGGATATGGATCCCGGACCGTAATACGGTTCAATTCCCGGAAATCCAAACAAGGTCTCAGCGATCCATCCATCCAAACCTACTGCCACCGGAGACTTAGATGGCTTAATATAACCTTTTGCCAAACTCTCGGCGATATACTTTTGCATGACCTCTCTTTCGGGTTGAGAAAGATTGTAAAGCCGAGACTTTGGCAACTTAGCCCCTGGGATGAGATTAACTGGACAATCATAGTCACGATGAGGGGGCAATTCCTGAGCCCCACCCTCCGAAAAGACATCCGCAAAATCTGAGAGATACTGAGGTAAAGCCGTAGTGGACACACTAGAGATAGATGTGCCAAGACAATTATCCGAACAAAACTCACTCCAACCAATGATTTGTCTCGCTTGCCAATCTATAATTGGGTTATGTTTAGTCAACCATGGTAACCCCAAAACTATAGGAGCCGGCAAATCCTTCATGACAAAACAAGACATAATCTCACCCACCCTTAAGTGAATACTATGAGCAATATGAGTGAGACTCCTTTGAGAAAGAGGGGAAGAATCAATTGCAAAAACCGGAATCTCTCTTTCTAAAGAGCAAGTACTTAGACCCAGATTTTGAAGAAAAAGAAAGTCAATAAGGTTTACCCCAGCACCACAGTCAAGGAATACTTCAACAAAAAATTCTCTTGAGTCTAGCGCCACCATAGCTGGAAGGAGAAAACGGGTATTACAGGGAGCTTGCATACCTGCCTGCTCCACCACACCATTCACGCTACCAAGAGTCAGGAAAGTTTTTTTTTTTCTTTTTCTCTTCCACATGCGGTTTAACAAAAGGACAAGCAAAAATAAAATGACCACTTTTCCCACAGTAGTAACATATTTTGTGCAATTTCCTAAAGTCTCTACTACCAGAACGGAAAGAAACCTGACCCAGCTGCATGGGTTCCTCCCCTACCCCAGAGTTACCTGTAACATCACCCTGGGAAGCAGTAGAGATGAAACCACTCACAGAAGGGATCCCTTGCGCGGAGGGAGCTCTACACCTTTCTCTAATACGTCTATCTAACCGTACTGCCAAAGACATTGCATTCTCCAAAGAATCTGGGTACTCATGAAAAGCAAGGGCATCTTTCAATCTCTCAGATAACCCCTGACAAAACTGACTACGTAACGCGGGATCATACCACTCTGACTCGGTAGCCCATCTCCTAAACTCAACACAGTAAGCCTCTGCAGTATGTTCACCCTGTAATAAATTACGTAATTTCGATTCCGCCAGCGAGACCCGATCCAGGTCATCGTAGATTAATCCCAGGGCCTTAAAAAATTCTTCCACTGACCGGAGGGCCCAAGAACCGGGCGGCAGAGAAAAGGCCCAGGATTGCGCGTCCCCTTTAAGCAGAGAAATAATTATACCTATACTCTGACTTTCATCACCTGACGACGATGGACGCAGCCGAAAATACAATTTGCATGACTCTCTAAAACGGATAAAGTCATCCGTACCCCCTGCAAATCTATCAGGAAGATCGACTTTAGGCTCCCCACAAATTTGACCTGCACCTTGTGCCAGAGCATTCTGACACCGTGTGACCGAATTACGTAGCTCCGCAACCTCTAGGGATAGCCCCTGCATGCGGTCAACAAACGCATCAATTGACGCCATCACAAAACCACTGAGCAATGACAGTCAAAGTATTGGCGGGATATAATATCACGGCGGACGGGATCTCAAATACACAGATAAACCAACAAACAAGTTTCTAGGCGAGAAGCTGGGGTAAGGTCACCTCCTAGCGAATCCCTGACTTCTCTCCCTACACTGCTAAGCCCACATTCAGACCTTGAAGGTAGGAATAATGTGTCCTCGTGCCTGGGCTGAAAATACCCTAGAATCCCTGAGATGGTGAAAGGGGAATAGAGGCAGCCTGCTCCCTCAGAACCTGGAGGGGACAGACGACACACAAATAGCCTAGACAGCAAACAACAAAAACAGAAACCAAACTTATCTTATCTGAGCTGGAACAGGCAATCCTTCCTTCCTTGCTTCCAAGGCCAGACTGATTTCTATAACCCGCACAGAACACTGGGAATGAGTGAAATTTAAACCAATGACCCCACCCAGTGCAGGTGAAGGGAGGCGGATCTAGCACGACTCCAAAACAAAACTAAAAACTAAACACGTGCTGCTATTCTGGCCGACCTCCGCACATAGTCAGAGCAGGGCATGACATATATGCTCTGTGCAGCACCTTTTTTGGGTAACCTCTCACCCTGAACCTGCTGTATAGCAGTTCACATTCTTGCTGAAAGCCTTCATTTGTGGAACAGTTGCGTTTTGCTCGTAAGTATTGTCCTATTGGGATGCCTTTCTTTAGTGTAGATGGGTGGTGGCTAGAGTTGATCGGACACCTGGATGTTCGGGTTCGACGGGTTAGGCCGAACTTCACAAAAAAGTTTGAGTTCAGGACCCGAACTTGACCCCGAACCCAAACCCCATTAAAGTCAATGGGGATCCGAACTTTGGAGCACTAAAATAGCTCTAAAAAAGTCATGGAAAGGGTTAGAGGGCTGCAAAAGGCAGGAAAATGTGGTGAAGAGAATGGCAAGTGCAGATAGGGAAATGACTTCAAATAACATAAAATACGTAAAAATGAAAAATAATAATCTTGATCTAGGAGGATGAGGTCCATATGGAGTAGGAGGATGAGGAGGTGGTGGATGTGGCTGTGCAGGTGGAAGCAGCGGTGGAGGAGGAGGTAGCCAACACTGGTTTTTGGTTTTGTTTTTTATTTTATTTATTTTTTTGTTCAAATTTGGGTAGACCCCAAAACATTGGGAAATATAAAAAATAAAACTAAGAGAAAGTGCGCTGGAGTACAACAATGTCTGGGTGAGGCCGGTATACATGTCTATTCTGCAGATGGTACGGACAAGTCCTGTGGGATCCATTCCTGGTTCATTTTAATGAACGTGAGCATGTCTAAATTGGCTGTGGATAGGTGGCTGCTCTTGTCTGTGATAACCCCCTCCTGCCGTGCTAAACAAACGTTCAGACAATACACTGGCTGCAGGGCAGGCCAGCACCTCCAAGGTGTAAAGGACAAGCTCAGGCCATGTGCCCAATTTGAAGACCCAGAAGTTGAAGGGGGCAGACCCATCAGTCAGTTTGTGTTGGTGTGTGCACACATACTGCACTACCATGTTGCACATCCCCGTGACGTCCACGATTCAATTGGATATCTTCCCTATCAACTTTCGATGTTCTTTTATGCGCCTACCATGGTGATCACAGGTAACGGGGAATCAGGGTTCCATGCCGGAGATGGAGCCTGAGAAAAGGATACCACATCCAAGACAGGTCAATGGCTGAAATGTGATTGAGCGGAAATGTAGGACAAGTTATTAAAGTGGAAGCATCCAAGTAAAGGAGGGGGCGCGTGGCAATTACCCACTCCCGACTCGGGGAGGTAGTGACGATAAATAACAATACAGGACTCTTCATTTATGCAAAGAGTCAGTATTTGCAGTGTTGGCCCTTCTTTTTCAGGACCTCTGCAATTCGACTGGGCATGCTCTCAATCAACTTCTGGGCCAATTCCTGACTGATAGCAACCCATTCTTTCATAATCACTTCTTGGAGTTTGTCAGAATTAGTGGGTTTTTGTTTGTCCACCCGCCTCTTGAGGATTGACCACAAGATCTCAATGGGATTAAGATCTGGGGAGTTTCCAGGCCATGGACCCAAAATGTCAACGTTTTGGTCCCCAAGCCACTTAGTTATCACTTTTGCCTTATGGCACGGTGCTCCATCGTGCTGGAAAATGCATTGTTCTTCACCAAATTGTTGTTGGATTGTTGGAAGAAGTTGCTGTTGGAGGGTGTTTTGGTACCATTCTTTATTCATGGCTGTGTTTTGGGGCAAAATTGTGAGTGAGCCCACTCCCTTGGATGAGAAGCAACCCCACACATGAATGGTCTCAGGATGCTTTACTGTTGGCATGACACAGGACTGATGGTAGCGCTCACCTTTTCTTCTCCGGACAAGCCTTTTTCCAGATGCCCCAAACAATTGGAAAGAGGCTTTATCGGAGAATATGACTTTGCCCCAGTCCTCAGCAGTCCATTCACCATACTTTCTGCAGAAGATCAATCTGTCCCTGATGTTTTTTTTGGTGAGAAGTGGCTTCTTTGCTGGCCTTCTTGACACCAGGCCATCTTCCAAAAGTCTTCGCCTCACTGTGCGTGCAGATGCGCTCACACCTGCCTGCTGCCATTCCTGAGCAAGCTCTGCACTGGTGGCACTCCAATCCCGCAGCTGAATCCTCTTTAGGAGACGATCCTGGCGCTTGCTAGACTTTCTTGGACGCCCTGAAGCCTTCTTAACAAGAATTGAACCTCTTTCCTTGAAGTTCTAGATGATCCTATAAATTGTTGATTGAGGTGCAATCTTAGTAGCCACAATATCCTTGCCTGTGAAGCCATTTTTATGCAGCCTAATGATGGCTGCACGCGTTTCTTTGCAGGTCACCATGGTTAACAATGGAAGAACAATGATTTCAAGCATCACCCTCCTTTTAACATGTCAAGTCTGCCATTTTAACCCAATCAGCCTGACATAATGATCTCCAGCCTTTTGCTTGTCAACATTCTCACCTGAGTTAACAAGACGATTACTGAAATGATCTCAGCAGGTCCTTTAATGACAGAAATTTGGGATTAAGTTAATTTTCATGGAAAAGAAGGACTATGCAATTCATCTGATCACTCTTTATAACATTCTGGAGTACTGTATATGCAAATTGCTATTATAAAAACTTAAGCAGCAACTTTTCCAATTTCCAATATTTATGTAATTCTCAAAACTTTTGGCCACGACTGTAGATAACTTCTGCCTGATCGCACATCCTCGTGACATCCACGATCCAATTTTATATCTTCTTTATCAACTTTCGATGTTCTTTTATGCGCCAACGAGTGATCACGGGTAATGGGGAATCAGGGTTCCATGCCGGAGAGGGAGCGTGAGAAAGGGATACCACATCCAAGGGAAATGTGATCGGGCGGAAATGTGGGACAAGTTATTAAAGCGGAAGGATCGAATGAAAGGAGGGGGCACGCGTCAATTAAAGACGAATTTTAGAAATTTAAGTCCCTGTCACGTATACAGAGCAGGGGGTTTTCATCGCCAGAAATAGGTTAATGTCACCCACCAATGGAACAGACGATTTTTAAAAATTTCGGTCCCTGTCAACTATAGAGAGCAGGGGTTTATTCACGGCAAAACTGGGTTCATGTCACCCACCAATTGAACAGACGATTTTACAAAAAATAGGTCCCTGTCACCTATGCAGAGCAGGGGTTTGTATACGGGAAAAATGGTAAAATGTCACCTAAAAATGTAACAGACGATTTTTAGAAATTTAAGTCCCTGTCACATATGCAGAGCAGGGGTTTATTCACGGCAAAAATGATAAAATGTCACCCAAGAATGTAACAGACGCTTTTACACCCTGCTGTTTTACATCCTACACTTTTACTGTGCTGGTGCCTCTGTGTGACCACTGCTTCTTCCTCCAAACTGCACACATAACTCGCATGACCTTGATTCCATGTGGGGTCTAGTACCTCATCATCCTCCACATCATCTTCCACCCAATCTTTACCCCTGACCTGCTTGTCGATCTGCAGACTGCAGAAAGCCGCAGCAGTTGTCACCTATGTTTCGTCATCATCAGAGACGTGCTTCGGTGGTCTTCCCATGTCCTCATCCTGAAACATAAGTGGTTGGGCATCAGTGCACTAAATGTCTTCCACTTCTGGGGCAGGGCTATGTGGATGGCCCACGGAAAACTTGCCAGCAGAGTCATGAAAAAGCTTAAGAGACTGCTAATGACTCGGGGCTCAGACTGCTTGCTTGATTTGCAAGGGGATGAGTTGAAAGACAAATTGCCATGGGCTGTAGGTTCCAACTCTGATCTTTCAGCAGGGGACTGTGTGGGAGACAATGTGAAGGAACTGGAGGCACTGTCAGCCACCCAATCTACTATCGCCTGTACTTGTTTAGGCCTCACCATTCGTACTGTCCTAAATGCAGTGTAGGCCGCAAATGTACTTTCTAGCGCAAGAGATGAGAATTTGTCACCCAACAATGTAACAGATGCATTTGTAAAATTTATTTCCCTGTCCGCTATGTAGAGCAGGGGTAAATCACAGCCAAAAATTGGTGAATGTCACCCAACAATGTAACAGACGAATTAGTGAAATGTGGTTTCCTGTCCACAATGTAAAGCAGGGGTATATCACAGCCTAAAATTGTTTAATGTCACACAACAATGTAACAGACGAATTAGTGAAATGTATTTCCCTGTCCACTATGTAGAGCAGAGGTATGTCACAGCCAAAAATTGGTGAATTTCACCCAACAATGTAACTGAAAAATTAGTGAAATGTATTTCCCTGTCCACTAGGTAGAGCAGGGGTATATCACAGCAAAAATTTGTGAATTTCACCCAACAATGTAACAGACAAATTAGCGAAATGTATTTCCCTGTCCACTAGGTAGAGCAGGGGTATATCACAGCCAAAAATTGGTGAATTTCACCTGACAATGTAACAGACAAATTAGTTAAATGTATTTCACTGTCTACTAGGTAGAGCAGGGGTATATCACAGCCAAAAATTTGTGAATTTCACCCGACAATGTAACAGACAAATTAGTGAAATGTGTTTCCCTGTCCACAATGTAGAGCAGGGGTATATCACATACAAAAAACTAGAAAGTGGTGTAAAGGGTATGCGTCCTCTTACACAGTCAAATCAATATATATAGGGATAGTACGCTAAAACAAAATAACAAAACAACAAAATCTTTATTATGTTGTCTCAATAAAATATAGGGGTGTCTACTCACACTGCATGAAGCAGCAACTTGAACCGTAACTGATTTATGGGACCACCCTCATAGTAACCACATAGATGGTGGCACCATATCGGGATGAATGAAGGGTGGATCACACAAACTGAAACCCACCAACACTCAGGGGGGCAAAACACCACAAGGTGTTGTCTATAACAAGGTGTTGTCTTGTCTATAAACCCACAGAATTTGCAGGATCCACAGGGAAATGTCCCTGTAAGCGAATTACGCAACCAAGACTGTGGTTTAGGACTTACATATAGACTGTGTGTCAACATATCTCATAAGTTGTTTCTACGCCGATAGGTGACAGAAGGTCTGGGTGGGATCATATTGCCAATATCGGGATCAGATTTAAGTATGTCCCAGTGTTCAGAGAGGACCTGGCGTACGGCCTCATGGGAACTGTCATACGTGCCAATAATTCTGACAATATTGTCACCGATATCCTTCTTCTTGAGGGATAACAGAAGGTCCCTGTTGGTACTTAATGAATGTTGATACACCTGTCTCAGGCATCGCTGGGGATAACCACGATGCCGGAACCTCTGTTGAAGATGTCTCGCAGCGACCCTAAAGTCACCAAGTTGAGAACAATTCCTCCTCACCCTTAAATATTGTCCCTTTGGGATCCCTCTTTTCAGGGCCAAAGGGTTCCCACTCTCCCATTTTAGCAAGTTGTTAGTAGCTGTGGGCTTCCTGAATACATTGGTACTGATGTCACAACCAGCATCCAGTGAAATGGTGAGATCCAAGAAGGAAATGCTGTTGGAATCGATCTCCGACGTAAAAAATAGCCCTGATGCATTCTGACACTCACTGTTAGGAGTGATACCTGGTGTTACACCTGTTACCAGTTATCCAGCTATATAGTACCCCACCCAGGTCACACACCCAGGTCACACACCTAGGACCTTGTGGTGTTTTGCCCCCCTGAGTGTTGGTGGGTTTCAGTTTGTGGGATCCACCCTTCATTCATCCTGATATGGTCCCACCATCTATGTGGTTACTATGAGGGTGGTCCCATAAATCAGTTACGGTTCAAGTTGCTGCTTCGTGCAGTGTGGGTAGACACCCCTATATTTTATTGAGACAACATAAAAAAGATTTTGTTATCAGGGGTATATCACAGCCAAAAATGGGGGAATGTCAACCAACAATGTAACAGATGAATTTATGAAAGGTATTTCCCTGTCCACAATGTAGAGCAGGGTTATATCACAGCCAAAAATTTGGGAAGTTCATCTGACAATGTAACAGACAAATTAGTGAAATGTATTTCCCTGTCCACTAGGTAGAGCATGGGTATATCACAGCCAAAAATTGGTGAATTTCACCCGACAATGTAACAGACAAATTAGTTAAATGTATTTCCCTGTCTACTAGGTAGAGCAGGGATATATCACAGCCAAAAATTTGGGAATGTCACCCAACAATGTAACAGACAAATTGTGAAAAGTATTTCCATGTCCACAATGTAGAGCAGGGGTATATCACAGCCAGAAATTTGGGATATGTCACCCAACAATGAATCAGACAAATTAGTGAAATGACTTAAAATAAAAATAAAAAAACATAAAAATTAAAAATAATAATCTTGATCTATGAGGTGGAGGTACATATGGAGTAGAAAGTTGAGGAGGCGGTGGACGTAGCAGTGTAGATGGAAGTGGCGGTGGAGGAGGAAGAGGTAGCCAACAGTTTTTTTGTCGATTTTTTTTTTTTGGTTTAAATTAGTGTACACCCCAAAAGCGTGGGAAATATCAAAAATACAACAATGAGCAATTGCGCTGGAGTATAACAATGGCTGGGTAAGGCCGATATTCATGTCTATTCTGCACAAGTTACGGAGAAGTCCTGTGGGATCCATGTCAGGTTCATTTTAATGAACGTGAGCTTATCCACATTGGCTGTGGACAGGCGGCTGCGCTTTTCTGTGATAACGCCCCCTACCATGCTAAACACACGTTCAGATAATACACTGGCTGCAGGGCAGGCCAGCACCTCCAAGGCGTAAAGGGCAAGCTCAGGCCATGTGCCCAATTTGGAGACTCAGAAGTTGAAGGGGGCAGACCCGTTATTCAGTACGTGTAGGCGTATGCACACATACTGCTCCACCATGTTGCTGAAATGCTGCCTCCTGCTAAGATGTTCCATATCAGCTGGAGGTGCTGGTTGTTGTGGTGTACTGACAAAGCTTTTCCACATTTCGGCCATGCTAACCCTGCCTTCTGATGTGCTGTCGGTGCCCCAGCTGCGTTGCCGACCTCTTCCTCGTCCTCTGCCATCGCCTTGTGCTTCCACTGTGCCCCCGCTGTCAGGTGGGAATGCCACCAGAAGTGCATCTACCAGCATGTGCTTGTACTCGCGCATCTTACGATCACGCTCCGGTGATGGAATTAAGGACGGTATGTTGTCCTTGTAACAGGGGTCCAGCAGCATGGCCACCCAGTAATCAGCACAAGTTAGAATGTGGCCAACTCGGCGGTCGTTGCGGAGACACTGCAGCATGTAATCGCTCATGTGTGCCAGGCTGCCCAGAAGCAACAACAAGCTGTCTGTGGGAAGTGTATCGTCTGTGTCAGCTGTATCCCCCAAGCCACGCACCAGTGATGGCCATGAGCTGGTTTGGGTGCCACCCTGCTGTGAACACGGTTCCTCCTCCTCTATCTCCTCCTCCTCATCCTCCACCTCGTCATCCTCTAGAACTGTGCCCTTGCTGGACAATTGTGTACCTGGCAATTGTGGGTGCAGGAACCCACCCTCAGAGCCACTTGTGAATGACTGGCCTGAAACCTTTGGAAATGATCCCTCTTCCTGCTCCTCCTATGCCACATCCTCTTCCATCATCGCCCAAAGCGTTTTTTCAAGAAGGCATTGAAGTTGGATAGTAACGCTGAGAACGGTGTCATCGGCACTGGCCATCTTGGTGGAATCCTCGAAATAGCGCAACAAGGCACACAGGTCTCGCATGGAGGCCCATTCATTGCTGGTGAAGTGGTGCTGTTCCTCAGAGCGACCCACTATTGCCTGATGCTGCTCGCACAGTCTGGCCAGCATATGCAAGGTGGAGTTCAGCCTTGTGGGCATGTCGCATATGAGGCGGTGAGCGGGATGGCTGAAGTTACGCTGCAGCGCTGACAGGCGAGCAGCAGCAGGGTGAGAATGCCAAAAGCACGCACAGACGGCCCGCACATTCTGCAGCAGCTCTGACATATCGGGGTAATTTTTAAGGAACCTCTGCACCACCAAATTGAGCACATGTGCCAGGCAAGGGATGTGCGTCAAACCGGCTAGGCCCAGAGCTGCTATGAGATTTCGCACATTATCGCACACCACCAGGCCGGGCTTGAGGCTCACTGGCACCAACCACTTATCAGTCTGTTGTTCCATGCCCGTCTACAGCTCCTGCGCGGTGTGGGGTTTGTCCCCCAAACACATACGTTTTAAAACTGCCTGCTGTCGTTTACCCCTGGCTGTGCTGAAGTTGGTGGTGAAGGTGTTACGCTGACCAGATGAGGAGGCGTTAGAGAATGAGGAAGCAGAGTAGGAGGAGGAAGAAACAGGAGGCAAAGAGAAGCGCTATGCAATCCTTGGTGGTGAAAGGACATGCGCCAAACTGCTATCCGCCTTAGGCCCAGCCGCCACTGCATTTACCCAGTGTGCTGTTAGGAAGATATAACGTCCCTGACCGTGCTTACTGGTCCACGTATCCGTAGTTAGGTGGACCTTGTCACAGATGGCGTTGCGCAGTGCACACCTGATTTTGTCCCCTACTTGGTTGTGCAGGGAAGGGATGGCTCACCTGGAAAAGTAGTGGTGGCTGGGCACGACGTACTGTGTGACAGCTTTCTGTCTCCACCAGACGGAATGACAGCATTTCAAAGGCCCGGAATTTTGAAATGCTGGCATTCAGGGCCAGGGATCGCGGGTGGGTAGGGGGGTACTTCCTCTTTCGCTCCAGTGTTTGGGAGATAGACAGCTGAACGCTTCCATGGGACATTGTGGAGATGCTTGGTGACCCAGGTGGTAGCGTTGCTGGCAGATCCTCTGTTTGTGGGGTGACAGGTGCCACTGTCACTCCAGAGGGGGATGAAGAGGCCGAGACTGCAGCAGAAGAGGAAGCAGGAAGATCCAGAGACCTTTCTTGGTTTTTGAGGTGTCTACTTCACTGCAGCTCATGATTTGCACTTAGATGCCTGGTCATGCAGGTTGTGCTCAGGTTTAGAACATTTATGCCTCGCTTGAGGCTCTGTTTGCACAGCGTGCAAACCACTCGTGTCTTGTCATCAGCACATTGTCTGAAGAACTGCCACGCCAGGGAACTCCTTGAAGCTGGCTTTGGTATGCTCGGTCCCTTGGTGCGGTGGGCAGTAGCAGGCGTACTGTCTAGGGGACGGCCGCTCCGCTTTTGCACCCTGCTCCCTCTTCTGCTGTGCTCGTGGCTCTGTGCGACCACTGCCTCTTCCTCCAAACTACACAGGTCACTCGTATGACCTTGATTCCATGTGGGCTCGAGGACCTCCTCGTCCTCCACATCATCTTCAACCCGGTCTTCACCCCTGCCCTCCTTGTCAGTCTGCACACTGCAGAAAGCCACAGCTGTTGGCACCTGTGTTTCGTCATCATCTGAGACGTGCTGCAGTGGTCCTCCCATGTACTCATCCTGAAACATAAGTGGTTGGGCATCGGTGCACTCTATCGCTTCCACTTCTGGGGCAGGGCTATGTGGATGGCCCTGGGAAACCCTGCTAGCAGAGTCATCAAAAAGCAGAAGAGATTGCTCCATGACTTAGGGCTCAGACTGCTTGGCTGATTTGCAAGGGGGTGAGGTGAAAGACTGATGGCCATAGGCTGCAGGTGCCAACTCTGATCTTTCAGCAGGAGATTGGGTGGGAAACAATGTGAAGGAACTGGAGGCACTGTCAGCCACCCAATCTACTATCGCCTGTACTTGCTCTGGCCTCCCCATTCGTAGAGCCGCATTCGGCCCTACCAAATAACGCTTAAGGTTCTGTCGCCTAGTTTCACCTGAGGAAGGTGTTTCACTTGTGCGTGTAGCTGGCACAGATCGACCACATCCTCTCCCTACAACAGGAGCTCCACCAGCAGCACCACGACCGGGGCCTTGACTCTTATTTGACTCTCTCCTCATACTTTGCTTTCACCCACCAAACTAACAGATGGTTTATGTCAGGTGACAATGTAACCGCCAATAGTCAACAATTAAGTTCACTGAGAGTAAAGCAGTGCCGGTGTCATAAAGAGGAAAAATTTATTGAGGTCACACAACAGTGTGACAGGTGAATTTTATACAATTACTTCACTGTCACAAAAAATGTTAATTTGTCAACCAACAATGTAACTGCAGTTTTGACTGGTTGTATTTGACTGTGACAAATGCAGCAAAGGCCCCAGATGTAGGGTCTTGCTCAAAACGGGAGTCTTTTTAAACCCAGAATATAATTGCAGTATTTAAGGCTTGTATTGGACTGTCATAAATGCAGCAAAGGCCACAAAAGTAGTGTCTTGCACAAAATGGGTGTTTTTTTTAAACCCAGAATATAACTGCAGTATTTAAAGCTTGTATTTCACTGTGACAAATGCAGCAAAGGCCCCAGATGTAGGGTCTTGCATAAAATGGGTGTTTTTTTAAACCCATAATATAACTGCAGTATTTCAAGTTTGTATTTGACTGTCACAAATGCAGAAAAGGGCGCACATGTATTATCTTGCCACAAAATGGGTGTTTTTTTTAATACCAGAATATAACAGCAGTATCTAACGCTTGTATTGGACTTTTCAGAAATGCAGCAGCAAAGGTCGCAAATGTATTATCTTGCCCAAAATGGGTGTTTTTTTTTAAACCCAGAATATAACTGCAGTATTTAAAGTTTGTATTTGACTGTCACAAAATCAGCAAAGGACCCAAAATTTATTATCTTGCAAAAATGTTGTGTTTTTTTAAACCCTGACTATAATTCCAGTATTTAAAGCTTGTATTTAACTTTAACAAATGCAGTAAAGGCCCCAGATGTAGGCTCTTGCAAAAAATTGGTGTTTTTTTTTATACCCAGAATATAAATGCAGTATCTAACGCTTGTATTGGACTGTAACAAATGCAACAAAGGCCCCAGATGTAGGGTCTTGCAAAAAATGGGTGTTTTTTTTTTAAACCCAGAATATAATTGCATTATTTAAAGCTTGTAGTTCACTGTGAAAAATGCAGCAAAGGCCCCAGATGTAGTGTCTTGCAAAAAAATTGTGTTTTTTTTAACTCAGAATATAACTGCAGTATTTAAAGTTTGTATTTGACTGTCACAAATGCAGCAAAGGCCCCAGATGTAGGGTCTTGCACAAAATTGGTGTTTTTTTTTTTTTTATACCAGAATATAACAGCAGTATCTAACACTTGTATTTGACTGTCACAAATGCAGCAAAGGCCGCAAATGTATTATCTTGCCCAAACTGGGTGTTTTTTTTAAACCCAGAATATAGCTGCAGTATTTAAAGTTTGTATTTGACTGTCACAAAATCAGCAAAGGACCCAAAATGTATTATCTTGCAAAAAAAATTGTGTTTTTTTTAAACCCTGAATAAAATTGCAGTATTTAAAGCTTGTATTTAACTGTGACAAATGCAGTAAAGGCCCCAGATGTAGGGTCTTGCAAAAAATTTGTGTTTTTTTTTAAACCCAGAATATAAATGCAGTATTTAAAGCTTGTATTTGACTGTCACAAATGCAACAAAGGCTGCAAATGTATTATCTTGCAAAAAATGGGTGCTTTTTTAAACCCAGAATATAACTGCAGTATTTAAAGTTTGTATTTGACTGTCACAAATGCACATATGCTGTGCTGGTGCACTGAACTTGCACAAAATGGCCGCCGACGCTTACCTAACTAACAGACGGATAAAAGTTATTTTTCTGTGTCACTGGGCTCAGGGCAGGGTAAGAAAAATGGTGCACTGCAACCACAAAACTAATTTGCTGTAGATCGCAGAGTTAACAAGCACTTCTGATTACAGATTCCTTCCTATTCTCTCCCTCACAGCAGCAGAATCCCATCTCTACACTAGTAAGAGAAGAGTGACGTGCAGCGCCAGAGGATGGTGGGGATGAGTGTGAAGGAGACAGAATAGTGTATAGGCTGCTCTAGGGTTTATCATGCAGACTAGTGTGTCTGTATGTGTAGTACAAGTGGGATAGAAGGAGATAGGAGGGTTAATGGGTGGTGATTCCACCCAAAACCGCCTGTTCCTGAAAACCCGTTCCTGAAAGTGCCAATACATGTAGGTAATGAGTATTTATAATAAAAATATATTGGTATAAAATAGTTCAAATATTTTTTACAATAGATGTGGCTTGCGTACGTATCCAGGGGACCGTCGTCCGTAGGATTGACCAAGCCAATGTATAGCAGGTAAATACAGCATATAGGTTAAAACATATGGGTAAAAGTTAGAGTTGAGCGAACACCTGGATGTTCGGCTTCGAGAAGTTCGGCCGAACTTCCCGGAAATGTTCGGGATCCGAACCCGAACCGAACTTCGTCCCGAACCCCATTGAAGTCAATAGGGGACCCGAACTTTTGGGCACTAAAAAGGCTGTAAAACAGCCCAGGAAAGAGCTAGAGGGCTGCAAAAGGCAGCAACATGTAGGTAAATCCCCTGCAAACAAATGTGGATAGGGAAATGAATTAAAATAAAAATTAAAAAAATAAAAATGACCCAATATCAATTGGACAGAGGTCCCATAGCAGAGAATCTGGCTTCACGTCAGCAGAGAATCAGTCTCTTCATGCCATAGCAAAGAATCTGGCTCCATGTCAGCAGAGAATCAGTCTCTTCATGCCATAGCAGAGAATCTGGCTTCACGTCACCCACCACTGGAACAGGCCACTGTCACACATTTAGGCCCAGGCACCCAGGCAGAGGAGAGAGGTCCCGTAACAGAGAATCTGGCCTTATGTCAGCGCAGAATCTGTCTTCATGTCATAGCAGAGAATCAGGCTTCACGTCACCCACCACTGGAACAGGCCACTGTCACACATTCAGGCCCAGGCACCCAGGCAGAGGAGAGAGGTCCCGTAACAGAGAATCTGGCCTTATGTCAGCGCAGAATCTGTCTTCATGTCATAGCAGAGAATCAGGCTTCACGTCACCCACCACTGGAACAGGCCACTGTCACACATTTAGGCCCAGGCACCCAGGCAGAGGAGAGAGGTCCCGTAACAGAGAATCTGGCCTTATGTCAGCGCAGAATCTGTCTTCATGTCATAGCAGAGAATAAGGCTTCACGTCACCCACCACTGGAACAGGCCACTGTCACACATTTAGGCCCAGGCACCCAGGCAGAGGAGAGAGGTCCCGTAACAGAGAATCTGGCCTTATGTCAGCGCAGAATCAGTCTTCATGTCATAGCAGAGTATCAGGCTTCATGTCACCCACCACTGGAACAGGCCACTGTCACACATTTAGGCCCAGGCACCCAAGCAGAGGAGAGAGGTCCCGTAACAGAGAATCTGGCCTTATGTCAGCGCAGAATCTGTCTTCATGTCATAGCAGAGAATCAGGCTTCACGTCACCCACCACTTGAACAGGCCACTGTCACACATTTAGGCCCAGGCACCCAGGCAGAGGAGAGAGGTCCCGTAACAGAGAATCTGGCCTTATGTCAGCACAGAATCTGTCTTCATGTCATAGCAGAGAATCAGGCTTCACGTCACCCACCACTGGAACAGGCCACTGTCACACATTTAGGCCCAGGCACCCAGGCAGAGGAGAGAGGTCCCGTAACAGAGAATCTGGCCTTATGTCATCGCAGAATCTGTCTTCGTGTCATAGCAGAGAATCAGGCTTCACGTCACCCACCACTGGAACAGGCCACTGTCACACATTTAGGCCCAGGCACCCAGGCAGAGGAGAGAGGTCCCGTAACAGAGAATCTGGCCTTATGTCAGCGCAGAATCTGTCTTCATGTCATAGCAGAGAATCAGGCTTCACGTCACCCACCACTGGAACAGGCCACTGTCACACATTTAGGCCCAGGCACCCAGGCAGAGGAGAGAGGTCCCGTAACAGAGAATCTGGCCTTATGTCAGCACAGAATCTGTCTTCATGTCATAGCAGAGAATCAGGCTTCACGTCACCCACCACTGGAACAGGCCACTGTCACACATTTAGGCCCAGGCACCCAGGCAGAGGAGAGAGGTCGCGTAATAGAGAATCTGGCATTATGTCAGCACAGAATCTGTCTTCATGTCATAGCAGAGAATCAGGGTTCACGTCACCCACCACTGGAACAGGCCACTGTCACATATTTAGGCCCAGGCACCCAGGCAGAGGAGAGAGGTCGCGTAACAGAGAATCTGGCTTCATGTCAGCACAGAATAAGTCTTCATATCATAGCAGAGAATCAGGCTTCACGTCACCCACCACTGGAACAGGCCACTGTCACACATTTAGGCCCCGGCACCCAGACAGAGGAGAGGTTCATTCAACTTTGGGTTGCCCCGCAATATAATGGTAAAATGAAAATAAAAATAGTATTGAAAAAGGAAGTGCCCTGGAGTAGAATAATATATTATTAAAGGGAGGTAGTTAATATCTAATCTGCACAAGGGATGGACAGGTCCTGTGGGATCCATGCCTAGTTAATTTTTATGAACTTCAGCTTGTCCACATTGGCTGTAGACAGGCGGCTGCGTTTGTCTGTAATGACGCCCCCTGCCGTGCTGAATACACGTTCAGACAAAACGCTGGCCGCCGGGCAGGCCAGCACCTCCAAGGCATAAAAGGCTAGCTCTGGCCACGTGGACAATTTGGAGACCAAGAAGTTGAATGAGGCCGAACCATCAGTCAGTACGTGGAGGGGTGTGCACAGGTACTGTTCCACCATGTTAGTGAAATGTTGCCTCCTGCTAACACGTTCCGTATCAGGTGGTGGTGCAGTTAGCTGTGGCGTGTTGACAAAACTTTTCCACATCTCTGCCATGCTAACCCTGCCCTCAGAGGAGCTGGCCGTGACACAGCTGCGTTGGCGACCTCTTGCTCCTCCTCTGCCTTCGCCTTGGGCTTCCACTGGTTCCCCTGTGACATTTGGGAATGCTCTCAGTAGCGCGTCTACCAACGTGCGCTTGTACTCGCGCATCTTCCTATCACGCTCCAGTGTGGGAAGTAAGGTGGGCACATTGTCTTTGTACCGGGGATTCAGCAATGTGGCAACCCAGTAGTCCGCACACGTTAAAATGTGGGCAACTCTGCTGTCGTTGCGCAGGCACTGCAGCATGTAGTCGCTGATGTGTGCCAGGCTGCCCAGAGGTAAGGACAAGCTGTCCTCTGTGGGAGGCGTATCGTCATCGTCCTGTGTTTCCCCCCAGCCACGCACCAGTGATGGGCCCGAGCTGCTTTGGGTGCCACCCCGCTGTGAACATGCTTCATCCTCATCCTCCTGCACCTCCTCCTCATCCTCGTCCTTCTCGTCCTCCAGTAGTGGGCCCTGTCTGGCCACATTTGTACCTGGCCTCTGGTGTTGCAAAAAACCTCCCTCTCAGTCACTTCGAAGAGACTGGCCTGAAAGTGCTAAAAATGACCCCTCTTCCTCCTCTTCCTCCTGGGCCACCTCCTCTTCCATCATCGCCCTAAGTGTTTTCTCAAGGAGACATAGAAGTGGTATTGTAACGCTGATAACGGCGTCATCGCCACTGGCCATGTTGGTGGAGTACTCGAAACAGCGCAACAGGGCACACAGGTCTCGCATGGAGGCCCAGTCATTGGTGGTGAAGTGTGTCTGATCCGCAGTGCGACTGACCCGTGCGTGCTGCAGCTGAAACTCCACTATGGCCTGCTGCTGCTCGCACAGTCTGTCCAGCATATGCAAGGTGGAGTTCCACCTGGTGGGTACGTCGCATATGAGGCGGTGAGCGGGAAAACCGAAGTTACGCTGTAGCGCAGACAGGCGAGCGGCGGCAGGGTGTGAACGCCGGAAGCGCGAACAGACGGCCCGCACTTTATGCAGCAGCTCTGACATGTCGGGGTAGTTGTGAATGAACTTCTGCACCACCAAATTCAGCACATGCGCCAGGCAAGGGATGTGCGTCAAACCGGCTAGTCCCAGAGCTGCAACGAGATTTCGCCCATTATCGCACACCACCAGGCCGGGCTTGAGGCTCACCGGCAGCAACCACTCGTCGGTCTGTTGTTCTATACCCCGTCACAACTCCTGTGCGGTGTGGGGCCTGTCCCCCAAACATATGAGTTTCAGAATGGCCTGCTGACATTTACCCCGTGCTGTGCTGAAGTTGGTGGTGAAGGTGTGTGGCTGACTGGATGAGCAGGTGGAAGAGGAGGAGGAGGAAGCTGAGTAGGAGGAGGAGGAGACAGGAGGCAAAGAATGTTGCCCTGCGATCCTTGGCGGCGGAAGGACGTGCGCCAAACAGCTCTCCGCCTGGGGCCCAGCCGCCACTACATTTACCCAGTGTGCAGTTAGGGAGATATAGCGTCCCTGGCCGTGCTTACTGGTCCACGTATCTGTGGTTAGGTGGACCTTGCCACAGATGGCGTTGCGCAGTGCACACTTGATTTTATCGGACACTTGTTTCTGCAGGGAAGGCACGGCTCTCTTGGAGAAGTAGTGGCGGCTGGGAACAACATACTGTGGGACAGCAAGTGACATGAGCTGTTTGAAGCTGTGTGTGTCCACCAGCCTAAATGACAGCATTTCATAGGCCAGTAGTTTAGAAATGCTGGCATTCAGGGCCAGGGATCGAGGGTGGCTAGGTGGGAATTTACGCTTTCTCTCAAATGTTTGTGAGATGGAGAGCTGAACGCTGCCGTGTGACATGGTTGAGATGCTTGGTGACGCAGGTGGTGGTGTTGGTGGTACATCCCATGTTTGCTGGGCGGCAGGTGCTGGGCGGCAGGTGCCAACGTTCCTCCAGAGGCAGAGGAAGAGGCCGAGGCGGCGGCAGCAGCAGCAGAAGAGGCCGAGGCGGCGGCAGCAGCAGAAGAGGCCGAGGCGGCAGCAGAAGAGGCAGCAGGGGGAGCCTTGTTTTTAAGGTGTTTACTCCACTGCAGTTCATGCTTTGCATGCAGGTGCCTGGTCATGCAGGATGTGCTAAGGTTCAGAACGTTAATGCCTCGCTTCAGGCTCTGATGGCACAGCGTGCAAACCACTCGGGTCTTGTCGTCAGCACATTGTTTGAAGAAGTGCCATGCCAGGGAACTCCTTGAAGCTGCCTTTGGGATGCTCGGTCCCAGATGGCGGCGGTCAGTAGCAGGCGGAGTCTCTTGGCGGCGGGTGTTCTGATTTTGCCCACTGCTCCCTCTTTTGCTACGCTGTTGGCTCGGTCTCACCACTGCCTCTTCCTCCGAACTGTGAAAGTCAGTGGCACGACCTTCATTCCATGTGGGGTCTAGGACCTCATCGTCCCCTGCATCGTCTTCCACCCAGTCTTGATCCCTGACCTCCTGTTCAATCTGCACACTGCAGAAAGACGCAGCAGTTGGCACCTGTGTTTCGTCATCATCAGAGACGTGCTGAGGTGGTATTCCCATGTCCTCATCATCAGGAAAAATAAGTGGTTGTGCGTTAGTGCATTCTATCTCTTCTACCCCTGGGGAAGGGCTAGGTGGATGCCCTTGGGAAACCCTGGCAGCAGAGTCTTCAGACAGCATAAGAGACTGCTACATAACTTGAGGCTCAGACAGTTTCCCTGATATGCATGGGGGTGATGTGACAGACCGATGGGCTTGGTTTTCATGCGCCATCTGTGCGCTTTCTGCAGAAGACTGGGTGGGAGATAATGTGAACGTGCTGGATACACTGTCGGCCACCCAATTGACTAATGCCTGTACCTGCTCAGGCCTTACCATCCTTAGAACGGCATTGGGCCCCACCAAATATCGCTGTAAATTCTGCTGGCTACTGGGACCTGAGGTAGTTGGTTCACTAGGACGTGTGGCTGTGGCAGAACGGCCACGTCCTCTCCCAGCACCAGAGGGTCCACTAACACCATCACGACCATGTCCACGTCCGCGTCCCTTATTAGATGTTTTCCTCATTGTTCCCGTTCACCACAATTTTGAGAATGGCAAATTTGGGAATAGTTTTTCAACCCAGTACAATGTAAGATATCCTTTTTGGGATAGATTTCAAGTAGGCCTCATATACCAGAAACTAGTTATTTTGAGAATGGCAAATTTGGGAATAGTTTTTCAACCCAGAACAAAAAGTGTGCTTTTACGGTCACTACAAATAACTTGACCATCTAAAACAGTTCAGATTTGGTTGAATAGAAATGTCAGGCCTGTTTTTTTTTTTGCGCTGTGTGACAGGTATAGGTTTAATCACAGAATTAGACTTCTATCTGCACGGTAGCGTGTGTCTTAGGTTTTTCTGAATGACACTATCAGCACCTTCAATGTAAGATATCCTTTTTGGGATAGATTTCAAGTAGGCCTCATATACCAGAAACTAGTTTTTTTGAGAATGGCAAATTTGGGAATAATTTTTCAACCCAGAACTAAAAGTCTGCTTTTACGGTCACTACAAATAACTTGACCAGCTAAAACAATACAGATTTGGTTAAATAGAAACGTCAGGCCTGTTTTTTTTTTGCGCTGTGTGACAGGTATAGGTTTAATCACAGAATCAGACTTCTATCTGCACGGTAGCGTGTGTCTTAGGTTTTTCTGAATGACACTATCAGCACCTTTAATGTAAGATATCCTTTTTGGGATAGATTTCAAGTAGGCCTCATATACCAGAAACTAGTTATTTTGAGAATGGCAAATTTGGGAATAGTTTTTCAACCCAGAACAAAAAGTCTGCTTTTACGGTCACTACAAATAACTTGACCAGCTAAAACAGTACAGATTTGGTTGAATAGAAATGTCAGGCCTGTTTTTTTTTTTTTGCGCTGTGTGACAGGTATAGGTTTAATCACAGAATCAGACTTCTATCTGCACGGTAGCGTGTGTTTTAGGTTTTTCTGAATGACACTATCAGCACCTTCAATGTAAGATATCCTTTTTGGGATAGATTTCAAGTAGGCCTCATATACCAGAAACTAGTTATTTTGAGAATGGCAAATTTGGGAATAGTTTTTCAACCCAGAACAAAAAGTCTGCTTTTACGGTCACTACAAATAACTTGACCAGCTAAAACAGTACAGATTCGGTTGAATAGAAATGTCAGGTCTATTTTTTAGGCGCTGGGTGACAGGCTCAGCCTGCACCAGATGTAGAATATGGCCAAAAAATAACCAGACTGTTGATGGTTAAATGCACTTCGGTGACACAGGCTCAGCAGCCTTTCAAAAAGCGCCAAGAAAGCGCCGAACACCGAACCCGGACTTTTACGAAAATGTTCGGGTTCGGGTCCGTGTCACGGACACCCCAAAATTCGGTACGAACCCGAACTATACAGTTCGGGTTCGCTCATCCCTAGCAAAAGTGTGTATAAAAAGATACATGTATCCAATAAAATACTAAAGTATCATATACTTTTACTTACTTCACGAGGGGGGTGGTGTCTCAGGATAAGCATAATACACCTGTAAACCTAACAGCCCCCCAGCCTGGATCACTTCTAGGATGTTACAAGATGAAGGCAACGCATTTCGGGACAGGCACGTCCCTTCATCAGGAGCAATGCATATCATCCATAAGTATGGGGTATTTATACCGCGAGGGTAGTGGCAAAAAGACTGCCAAAAGTATGTGGGAGGATCCTTTCGCCGAATTTTCGGCCGTACGGAAACGGAAGTGTCAAGTTGTGGTGGTGCTCATGCTTCGAAGGGTGTGCAATGCTGTATGTGGCCGGGGTTGGTGCATGTCAGTCTGGAACGCATCTTTTTCTTGTGCGCATCCCCTGGAGTGATTCGGCAGCCTGTGCGCAGGTCCGGAAGTTGCATTCCGATGGTGGTGCGTTCCAAGCTGGAACGCATGTTAATTTTCCGCCCTATAAAGTTTCTTTGGTTGCTCGGTCTCAGCTTATCATGTATTTATCAGAATAATAGTGTTTAGATTTATTGTTGGGGCATATAAAGGAGCCTCTTAAATAAAAGAACCATTGTGGTGGCATTTATTGGGGGGGGGGGTTTGTTCCAAATTCAAAGACGATGTATAAAACTATGTATAAAAAGTGAAATAGAATAAAATAACCTAAAAGTGGATATACTGCTTGCCTCGTTTTTTTTACTTTTTTCATTTTCATATTTTTGTATGTATATGGTTCCCCTGTGTGATCATGTGAGCGTAGAAATACAATAATATTTATGGGATGTATGTACGTTATGAGAGAGATGTATACAGAGATATACACAATAAGATCAGGGTCTGAGATGGTGTAGGAGGGGTTGGGGTTTGTATTTGGAATTCTTGAATTCTATCTATACGTAATACCATTGAACGTAATGACCTTAGGTCTAATGTGCTTTGTTACTTTGAGTGCTATGTTAATTAATGTGCTGTAATAAGCCATTGAATGTCATGACTTTAGGTCTAATGTACTTTGTTGCTTCGAGTGCTATGTAAATTAGTGTGCTGTAAAAAGCCATAATAAGTTAATAGATCAATAAATATATAAATAAATAAATAAATGGATAGATAACTACATAGATGTTTTTTTTATATAAATATATTATTTTTTTTTATATAAAAATGTATATAAAGTTGTATGGGGGAGCTGATGGAAATAAAACAATATCGGGAAATTGGTGGGCATAAAACAGAGTGACGTCTTAGGACCTGTATTTTGCTATTATTTATATATATATATATATATATATATATATATATATATATATACAGTGTGACTATTTAGTAGTTGACATGTTCAAGTGTTTCATTTAAACCATATGGAGTAAGGGTATTAAGTTGGTATATCCAGAACATCTCCTTCCGACATAATAGTTGGAAGGAGGGGGATTGTTCCAATGGAATTACTTTAAGATCTAGGGGACAGGGAATAAAGGCGTGATACACTGTGTGTCCAAATTATTTTTTTAATATTTGATCTGTGCTCATTCATGCGCTCCCTGAGGGTTTGTGTGGTGCGGCCAACATAATATAGGTTGCAGGGGCATTGAAGCAAGTAGATTATATTTTTGCTTGCACATGTCATTGATTGTTGAAATATTATTTTCCCTATGGGGTGTGATAGGTGAATTTATTTTTCTGCAGTTTTGATCATTTGGCAACATTTGTATTTTTTAGCGCCACATTTGGAGGAGCCCTTAAATTCTGTTTTTCTGTATGTCTGTTCTTTTTTTTTGGCATCCTGTTTTTTAGGGCATGATGGGGCCAGAATATTTTTGAGTTTTTGCTCTGCGGAAGGTAAGTCTGGGTATTCTCTGTATCTCTTTGCCTAATATAGGGTCTTTTTGTAGTACAGACCAGTGTTTTGTTAGTATTTGTCTAATTAATTAGTGGTTGTGATTGTACCTCGTTATCAGGCCTGATTTGAAAGGAGTTTCTTTTTGTTTTGTGTTTTTTGTTTAAGGTTGAAGGCTCTGTTTGGTCAATTTGTGAGATTTTCTTTTTGGAATCTTTAATGAGCTGTGGAGGGTATCCCTTTTCTATGAACCTTTTGCTCAGGGTCTCTAGTTGTTTTTTCATAGTGTCAGTGTTTGGGCAGTTGCGTCTTATTCGTTTCATCTGGCTAAAAGGTATGTTAGTCTTCCATTTGTGGTAGTGATAACTGTTAAAATCTAAAAAAACTATTTGCATCCACATTTTTGAAGTGTGTACTGGTGGAAATGATATCATCTTTACTGTTAAGATGGAGGTCTAGAAAAACTGCATTTTTTGGGTCGGATTCTAGTGTAAGGTTTAGGTTCCAATCGTTTTTATTAAAGAGGACCTTTCACCGATCCTGACGTTGTGAACTAAGTATCATGACATATACAGTGGCGCCCAGGGATCTCCCTGCACTTACTATTATCCCTGGGCACGGCTCCGTTCTCCCGTTATGTCCTCCGGTATGTTCGGGGACTTGGTTATAGTAGGCGGAGTCTGCCCTTGTTCTGCTGGGCGTCTCCTTCTCCTAGGCTGTAGCGCTGGCCAATTGCATCGCAGAGCTCACAGCCTGGGAGTTTTTTTTCTCCCAGGCTGTGAGCTCTGCGCTGCGATTGGCCAGCGCTACAGCCTATGAGAAGGAGACGCCCCTAAGTCTCCGCCTACCATAACCAAGTCCCCGAACATACCGGAGGACATAACGGGAGAACGGAGCGGCGCCCAGGGATAATAGTAAGTGCAGTGAGATCCCTGGGCGCCGCTGTATATGTCATGATACTTAGTTCACAATATCAGGATCGGTGAAAGGTCCTCATTAAGTGTATCGATATATGTCCTAATTTCATCATTATTTCCCTGCCAGATGAGGATGATATCATCAATATATCGTTTGTAAAATTTGATATTAGGGTGCTTTAGTAGGCCATGTTGGTCCTCAGAGGCACCCATAAACAGATTAGCATATAATGGTGCAAATTTAGTCCCCATTGCTGTTCCATTTGTTTGGATATAGAAATTTTCTTTGTATAAAAAGTAGTTAGGACATAAAATAAACTCTATAGATCTGAGGATAAAATCTTTTTCTGTGGGTGGCATGATTGTATCGGCGTCTAAGAATATTTTTGTGGCTCTTAGGCCTATTGAGTGTATGATGTTGCTATAAAGTGATGTCACATCTAACGTGGCCCAAATTAAATCCTCCTGCCAGGTTACTTCTTCAAGGCTCTAAATAAGATGTGCTGAATCTCTCAGGTAAGATGGTAAAGTGTTCACATATCTTTGGAGGATGCCGTCGATATATTCAGATAGGTTAGAAGTTAGGGAATCTATGCCCGAGATTATAGGTCTACCAAGGGGGTCCCTCAGGGATTTGTGTATCTTGGGGAGGAAATAAAAACGTGCAGTGATGTGTTATTTTTAGGTAATTCTTTTCCTTTTTATCTAGGATTCCTAAAGACAATCCATGATCTATAAGGTCATGAAGTTGGGTCTTAAAATTTTTAGTGGGATCCTCTGTAAGGGGTTTGTAGTAGTCTGTGTCTGATAAAATCCTTTTGGCTTCTTTTTCATATTGTCTGGTGTCGAGGATGACTATCCCTCCCCCTTATCAGCATTTTGTATAACGATATTTTGGTTATTTTTGAGACTTTTTAATGCTCTTTTCAGGTTGCCGTTGAGGTTATCAGGTGTGGGTTTGAGGGATATTGGTTTTTATTTATTTTTCCTTTTATCTTTGGTTAGTGGATCCTTAATTGAGGGAAATGCTTAATTTAGGTAATCTAGAACCATGTTGTAGTAGCTTTCCAGGTGTGGACCTCTACTTTCTAGAGGGTAAAATGAGGATTTGTTTTTTAATGGGGGTTTTATGGTATTCATTGGTTCTGGGGTGTATATATCATCATCAATTTGGACTAGTGTTGATGAAGTAGAGGTCGTGGCGTCATCTGTTCTGGTGATGTTGGGTCGTGGGTATTTGTTTATCCCAGAGTTTTTAATGCAGAAGTGGCGTTGAAGGGTTAGTCTTCTAATAAATTGGTTCAGGTCTACGAATAGCTCAAATAGTTTTGGTTTGCTGGTGGGGCAGAAGGAGAGGCCCTTGCTAAGTAGTTGGATCTCGGTTTCTTTTAGGGTGTAAAGATACCTATTTTTTTTAATGATTCAAAATCTGATTTTATGGTAGTTGGATCTTGTGTTTGTGTTTTTTGTTTGTTGGCAGATCATTCCTTACATCTTCTGTAGTGGGGTTTGGTCTTTTTTTGTGTGCTTGGCTTGCATGCTGACCTGCATTCCCTGGACTTTGTGTGGCTGTCATGGCCCATGAACAGGTAGGAACTAGTGATAGGGACCACTCAAATGAGGCGACCTTGATGCGGTGAGTGGCTTATTACGCTTTGGCCAAAATGTACACCAATGTCTCATCCAGCATGGAGGCAGGGCAGAGTGCTGGATGTAGAGTGCGATCACATTTGCATTTTCCGTTTGTATATGTATTTCGCCATAGTGATATGCACCTACATACGGGTTGTGCTGACCCAATCCCCCACATTTTTTCTTTGTAGTATATATTGGAGGCGTGGCGATCTCCTTTGACTCTGAGTCATGCACACCTGACCAGTCAATCTGTCCTGGAGGCTGGTTTAAAAGTCAGTATAAAACTGAGTCTGCTTATATAGAACCTACCAGTAGCCATTTGGCTCCAGGAGAAGTATATGGTGGGCTCAGCATGCATGATGGTACTTGCATCCCTGGATCCGATGAAAGCTGTAATGGCACCGGACGGGGTTAAAAGAAGAGTGTGCTTGGCTTGCATGCTGACCTGCATTCCCTGGACTTTGTGTGGCTGTCATGGCCCATGAACAGGTAGGAACTAGTGTTAGGGACCACTCAAATGAGACGACCTTGACGCGGTGAGTGGCTTATTACGCTTTGGCCAAAATGTACACCAATGTCTCATCCAGCATGGAGGCAGGGCAGAGTGCTGGATGTAGAGTGCGATCACATTTGCATTTTCCGTTTGTATATGTATTTCGCCATAGTGAAATGCACCTACATACGGGTTGTGCTGACCCAATCCCCCACATTTTTTCTTTGTAGTATATATTGGAGGCGTGGCGATCTCCTTTGAGTCATGCACACCTGACCAGTCAATCTGTCCTGGAGGCTGGTTTTAAAGTCAGTATAAAACTGAGTCTGCTTATATAGAACCTACCAGTAGCCATTTGGCTCCAGGAGAAGTATATCGTGGGCTCAGCATGCATGTTGGTACTTGCATCCCTGGATCCGATGAAAGCTGTAATGGCACAGGACGGGGTTAAAAGCAGAGTGTGCTTGGCTTGCATGCTGACCTGCATTCCCTGGACTTTGTGTGGCTGTCATGGCCCATGAACAGGTAGGAACTAGTGTTAGGGACCACTCAAATGAGACGACCTTGATGCGGTGAGTGGCTTATTACGCTTTGGCCAAAATGTACACCAATGTCTCATCCAGCATGGAGGCAGGGCAGAGTGCTGGATGTAGAGTGCGATTACATTTGCATTTTCCGTTTGTATATGTATTTCGCCATAGTGATATGCACCTACATACGGGTTGTGCTGACCCAATCCCCCACATTTTTTCTTTGTAGTATACAGTCAGGACTATAAATATTGGGACATTGACACAATTCTAAAATGTTTGGCTCTATACACCACCACAATGGATTTGAAATGAAACGAACTAGATGTGCTTTAACTGCAGACTGTCAGCTTTAATTTGAGGGTATTTACATCCAAATCAGGTGAACGGTGTAGGAATTACAACAGTTTGCATATGTGCCTCCCACTTGTTAAGGGACCAAAAGTAATGGGACAGAAAAACAATCATAAATCAAACTTTCACTTTTTAATACTTGGTTTCAAATCCTTTGCAGTCAATTACAGCCTGAAGTCTGGAACGCATAGACATCACCAGACGCTGGGTTTCATCCCTGGTGATGCTCTGTCAGGTCTCTACTGCAACGGTCTTCAGTTCCTGCTTGTTCTTGGGGCATTTTCCCTTCAGTTTTGTCTTCAGCAAGTGAAATGCATGCTCAATCGAATTCAGGTCAGAGGATTGACTTGGCCATTGCATAACATTCCACTTCTTTCCCTTATAAAACTCTTTGGTTGCTTTTGCAGTATGCTTTGGGTCATTGTCCATCTGCACTGTGAAGCGCCATCCAATGAGTTCTGGAGAATTTGGCTAAATATGAGCAGATAATATTGCCCGAAACTCTTCAGAATTCATCCTGCGGCTTTTGTCAGCAGTCACATCATCAATAAATACAAGAGAACCAGTTCCATTAGCAGCCATACATGCCCATGCCATGCCACTACCGCCACCATGCTTCACTGATGAGGTGGTATGCTTAGGATCATGAGCAGTTGCTTTCCTTCTCCATTCTCTTCTCTTTCTATCACTCTGGTACAAGTTGATATTGGTCTCATCTGTCCATAGGATGTTGTGAAGAACTGTGAAGGCTTTTTTAGATGTCGTTTGGCAAACTCTAATCTGGCCTTCCTGTTTTTGAGGCTCACCAATGGTTTACATCTTGTGGTGAACCCTCTGTATTCACTTTGGTGAAGTCTTCTCTTGATTGTTGACTTTGACACACGTACACCTACCTCCTGGAGAGTGTTCTTGATCTGGCCAACTGTTGTGAAGGGTGTTTTCTTCACCAGGGAAAGAATTCTTTAGTCATCCACCACAGTTGTTTTCCGTGGTCTTACGGGTCTTTTGGTGTTGCTGAGCTCACCGGTGCGTTCCTTCTTTTTAAGAATGTTCCAAACAGTTGTTTTGGCAACACCTAATGTTTTTGCTATCTCTCTGATGGGTTTGTTTTGTTTTTTTCAGCCTAATGATGGCTTGCTTCACTGATAGTGACAGCCCTTTGGATCTCATCTTGAGAGTTTACAGCAACAGATTCCAAATGCAAATAGCACACTTGAAATGAACTCTGGACCTTTTATCTGCTCATTGTAATTGGGATAATGAGGGAATAACTCACACCTGACCATGGAACAGCGGAGAAGCCATTTGTCCCATTACTTTTGGATCCTTAGCAAGTGGGAGGCACATATGCAAACTGTTGTAATTCCTACACCGTTCACCTGATTTGGATGTGAATACCCTCAAATTAAAGCTGACAGTCTGCAGTTAAAGCACATCTTGTTTGTTTCATTTCAAATCCATTGTGGTGGTGTATAGAGTCAAAAATGTTAGAATTGTGTCGATGTCCCAATATTTATGGACCTGACTGTATATTGGAGGCGTGGCGATCTCCTTTGAGTCATGCACACCTGACCAGTCAATCTGTCCTGGAGGCTGGTTTTAAAGTCAGTATAAAACTGAGTCTGCTTATATAGAACCTACCAGTAGCCATTTGGCTCCAGGAGAAGTATATGGTGGGCTCAGCATGCATGTTGGTACTTGCATCCCTGGATCCGATGAAAGCTGTAATGGCACCGGACGGGGTTAAAAGCAGAGTGTGCTTGGCTTGCATGCTGATCTGCATTCCCTGGACTTTGTGTGGCTGTCATGGCCCATGAACAGGTAGGAACTAGTGTTAGGGACCACTCAAATGAGATGACCTTGACGCGGTGAGTGGCTTATTACGCTTTGGCCAAAATGTACACAAATACAGCATATAGGTTAAAACATATGGGTAAAAGTGTGTATAAAAATATACATGTATCCAATAAAATCCTAAAGTACCATATACTTTTACTTACTTCACGAGGGGGGTGGTGTCTCAGGATAAGCATAATACACCTGTAAACCTAACACCCCCCCAGCCTGGATCACTTCTAGGATGTTACAAGATGAAGGCAGCCAATCACAAAGGGGCTTCTGTTCAGTTGTCTTTATTGTAGCATAAAAATCCGTCTCAACGCGTTTCGGGACTGGCATGTCCCTTCATCAGGAGCAATTGCATATCACCCTCCTTCTATCCCAATCACAGCCATTCCATTAGTATGCATGGCTGTGATGGCTTCTAAGGGCACATGAGTTAAACACTTATTGATTGGCTGCTCTGCAGTAGGGATGAGCGAACCCGAACTGTATAGTTCGGTTCGTACCGAATTTTGGGGTGTCCGTGACACGGACCCGAACCCGAACATTTTCGTAAAAGTCTGTGTTCGGGTTCGGTGTTCGGCGCTTTCTTGGCGCTTTTTGAAAGCCTACAAAGCAGCCAATCAACAAGCGTCATACTACTTGGCCCAAGAGGCCATCACAGCCATGCCTACTATTGGCATGGCTGTGATTGGCCAGTGCAGCATGTGACCCAGCCTCTATTTAAGCTGAAGTCACGTAGCGCCGCACGTCACTCTGCTATGATCACTGTAGGGAGAGGTTGCAGCTGCGACGTTAGGGCGAGATTAGGCAGATTAACTCCTCCAAAAGACTTCATTCTGTGATCGATCTGCAGCTGTGGATCATTGAAGTGCTATTATTGACTTGCTCACTTTTTTGAGGCTGCCCAGAGCGTTTTTAGAGCACTTTTTTTCTGGGGTGATCGGCGGCCATTTTGTGACTTGTGGTGCACCAGCACAAGCTATCACCAAGTGTATTTAACCATCGATAGTGTGGTTATTTTGTGCTATATCCTACATCAGCTGCAGGCTGAGCCTGTGTCACCGAAGTGCATTTAACCATCAACAGTCTGGTTATTTTTTGGCCATATACTACATCAGCTGCAGGCTGCGCCTGTGTCACCCAAGTGCATTTAACCATCAACAGTGTGGTTATTTTTTGGCCATATATTACATCAGGGGCAAGTTGAGCCTGTCACCCAGCGCCTAAAAAATAGACCTGACATTTCTATTCAACCAAATCTGCACTGTTTTAGCTGGTCAAGTTATTTGTAGTGACCGTAAAAGCACACATTTTTTTCCGGGTTGAAAAACTATTCCCAAATTTGCCATTCTCAAAATAACTAGTTTCTGGTATTTGAGGCCTACTTGAAATCTATCCCAAAAAGGATATCTTACATTGAAGGTGCTGATAGTGTCATTCAGAAAAACCTAAGACACACGCTAGCGTGCTGATAGAAGTCTGATTCTGTGATTAAACCTATACCTGTCACACAGCGCAAAAAAAAACAGGCCTCACATCTCTATTTAACCAAATCTGTACTGTTTTAGCTGGTCAAGTTATTTGTAGTGACCGTAAAAGCACACTTTTTTTTCTGGGTTGAAAAACCATTCCCAAATTTGCCATTCTCAAAATAACTAGTTTCTGGTATTTGAGGCCTACTTGAAATCTATCCCAAAAAGGATATCTTACATTGAAGGTGCTGATAGTGTCATTCAGAAAAACCTAAGACACACGCTAGCGTGCTGATAGAAGTCTGATTCTGTGATTAAACCTATACCTGTCACACAGCGCAAAAAAAAACAGGCCTCACATCTCTATTTAACCAAATCTGTACTGTTTTAGCTGGTCAAGTTATTTGTAGTGACCGTAAAAGCACACTTTTTTTTCTGGGTTGAAAAATCATTCCCAAATTTGCCATTCTCAAAATAACTAGTTTCTGGTATTTGAGGCCTACTTGAAATCTATCCCAAAAAGAATATCTTACATTGAAGGTACTGATAGTGTCATTCATAAAAACCTAAGACACACGCTAGCGTGCTGATAGAAGTCTGATTCTGTGATTAAACCTATACCTGTCACACAGTGCAAAAAAAAACAGGCCTCACATCTCTATTTAACCAAATCTGTACTGTTTTAGCTGGTCAAGTTATTTGTGGTGACCGTAAAAGGACACTTTTTTTCTGGGTTGAAAAACCATTCCCAAATTTGCCATTCTCAAAATAACTAGTTTCTGGTATTTGAGGCCTACTTGAAATCTATCCCAAAAAGAATATCTTACATTGAAGGTACTGATAGTGTCATTCAGAAAAACCTAAGACACACGCTAGCGTGCTGATAGAAGTCTGATTCTGTGATTAAACCTATACCTGTCACACAGCGCAAAAAAAAACAGGTCTCACATCTCTATTCAACCAAATCTGCACTGTTTTAGCTGGTCAAGTTATTTGTAGTGACCGTAAAAGCGCACTTTTTTTTCTGGGTTGAAAACCATTCCCAAATTTGCCATTCTCAAAATAACTAGTTTCTGGTATTTGAGGCCTACTTGAAATCTATCCCAAAAAGAATATCTTACATTGAAGGTACTGATAGTGTCATTCAGAAAAACCTAAGACACACGCTAGCGTGCTGATAGAAGTCTGATTCTGTGATTAAACCTATACCTGTCACACAGCGCAAAAAAAAAACAGGCCTCACATCTCTATTTAACCAAATCTGTACTGTTTTAGCTGGTCAAGTTATTTGTAGTGACCGTAAAAGCACACTTTTTTTTCTGGGTTGAAAAACCATTCCCAAATTTGCCATTCTCAAAATAACTAGTTTCTGGTATTTGAGGCCTACTTGAAATCTATCCCAAAAAGAATATCTTACATTGAAGGTACTGATAGTGTCATTCAGAAAAACCTAACACACACGCTAGCGTGCTGATAGAAGTCTGATTCTGTGATTAAACCTATACCTGTCACCCAGCGCAAAAAAAAACAGGTCTCACATCTCTATTCAACCAAATCTGCACTGTTTTAGCTGGTCAAGTTATTTGTAGTGACCGTAAAAGCACACTTTTTTTTCTGGGTTAAAAAACCATTCCCAAATTTGCCATTCTCAAAATAACTATTTTCTGGTATTTGAGGCCTACTTGAAATCTATCCCAAAAAGAATATCTTACATTGAAGGTACTGATAGTGTCATTCAGAAAAACCTAAGACACACGCTAGCGTGCTGATAGAAGTCTGATTCTGTGATTAAACCTATACCTGTCACACAGCGCAAAAAAAAACAGGCCTCACATCTCTATTTAACCAAATCTGTACTGTTTTAGCTGGTCAAGTTATTTGTGGTGACCGTAAAAGGACACTTTTTTTCTGGGTTGAAAAACCATTCCCAAATTTGCCATTCTCAAAATAACTAGTTTCTGGTATTTGAGGCCTACTTGAAATCTATCCCAAAAAGAATATCTTACATTGAAGGTACTGATAGTGTCATTCAGAAAAACCTAAGACACACGCTAGCGTGCTGATAGAAGTCTGATTCTGTGATTAAACCTATACCTGTCACACAGCGCAAAAAAAAACAGGTCTCACATCTCTATTCAACCAAATCTGCACTGTTTTAGCTGGTCAAGTTATTTGTAGTGACCGTAAAAGCACACTTTTTGTTCTGGGTTGAAAAATCATTCCCAAATTTGCCATTCTCAAAATAACTAGTTTCTGGTATTTGAGGCCTACTTGAAATCTATCCCAAAAAGAATATCTTACATTGAAGGTACTGATAGTGTCATTCAGAAAAACCTAAGACACACGCTAGCGTGCTGATAGAAGTCTGATTCTGTGATTAAACCTATACCTGTCACACAGCGCAAAAAAAAACAGGTCTCACATCTCTATTCAACCAAATCTGCACTGTTTTAGCTGGTCAAGTTATTTGTAGTGACCGTAAAAGCACACTTTTTGGCTTGGTTGAAAAACCATTCCCAAATTTGCCATTCTCAAAATAACTAGTTTCTGGTATTTGAGGCCTACTTGAAATCTATCCCAAAAAGAATATCTTACATTGAAGGTACTGATAGTGTCATTCAGAAAAACCTAACACACACGCTAGCGTGCTGATAGAAGTCTGATTCTGTGATTAAACCTATACCTGTCACCCAGCGCAAAAAAAAACAGGTCTCACATCTCTATTCAACCAAATCTGCACTGTTTTAGCTGGTCAAGTTATTTGTAGTGACCGTAAAAGCGCACTTTTTTTTCTGGGTTGAAAACCATTCCCAAATTTGCCATTCTCAAAATAACTAGTTTCTGGTATTTGAGGCCTACTTGAAATCTATCCCAAAAAGAATATCTTACATTGAAGGTACTGATAGTGTCATTCAGAAAAACCTAAGACACACGCTAGCGTGCTGATAGAAGTCTGATTCTGTGATTAAACCTATACCTGTCACATAGCGCAAAAAAAAACAGGTCTCACATCTCTATTCAACAAAATCTGCACTGTTTTAGCTGGTCAAGTTATTTGTAGTGACCGCAAAAGCGCACTTTTTTTTCTGGGTTGAAAAACATTCCCAAATTTGCCATTCTCAAAATAACTAGTTTCTGGTATTTGAGGCCTACTTGAAATCTATCCCAAAAAGAATATCTTACATTGAAGGTACTGATAGTGTCATTCAGAAAAACCTAAGACACACGCTAGCGTGCCGATAGAAGTCTGATTCTGTGATTAAACCTATACCTGTCACACAGCGCAAAAAAAAACAGGCCTCACATCTCTATTTAACCAAATCTGTACTGTTTTAGCTGGTCAAGTTATTTGTAGTGACCGTAAAAGCACACTTTTTTTTCTGGGTTGAAAAACCATTCCCAAATTTGCCATTCTCAAAATAACTAGTTTCTGGTATTTGAGGCCTACTTGAAATCTATCCCAAAAAGAATATCTTACATTGAAGGTACTGATAGTGTCATTCAGAAAAACCGAAGACACACGCTAGCGTGCTGATAGAAGTCTGATTCTGTGATTAAACCTGTAAGGGTCACACAGCGCAAAAAAAAACAGGCCTCACATCTCTATTCAACCAAATCTGTACTGTTTTAGCTGGTCAAGTTATTTGTAGTGACCGTAAAAGCACACTTTTTTTTCTGGGTAGAAAAACTATTCCCAAATTTGCCATTCTCAAAATTGTGGTGAACGGGAACAATGAGGAAAACATCTAATAAGGGACGCGGACGTGGACATGGTCGTGGAGGTGTTAGTGGACCCTCTGGTGCTGGGAGAGGACGTGGCCGTTCTGCCACAGCCACACGTCCTAGTGAACCAACTACCTCAGGTCCCAGTAGCCAGCAGAATTTACAGCGATATTTGGTGGGGCCCAATGCCGTTCTAAGGATGGTAAGGCCTGAGCAGGTACAGGCATTAGTCAATTGGGTGGCCGACAGTGGATCCAGCACGTTCACATTATCTCCCACCCAGTCTTCTGCAGAAAGCGCACAGATGGCGCATGAAAACCAAGCCCATCGGTCTGTCACATCACCCCCATGCATATCAGGGAAACTGTCTGAGCCTCAAGTTATGCAGCAGTCTCTTATGCTGTTTGAAGACTCTGCTGCCAGGGTTTCCCAAGGGCATCCACCTAGCCCTTCCCCAGGGGTGGAAGAGATAGAATGCACTAACGCACAACCACTTATTTTTCCTGATGATGAGGACATGGAAATACCACCTCAGCACGTCTCTGATGATGACGAAACACAGGTGCCAACTGCTGCGTCTTTCTGCAGTGTGCAGACTGAACAGGAGGTCAGGGATCAAGACAGGGTGGAAGATGATGCAGGGGACGATGAGGTCCTAGACCCCACATGGAATGAAGGTCGTGCCACTGACTTTCACAGTTCGGAGGAAGAGGCAGTGGTGAGACCGAGCCAACAGCGTAGCAAAAGAGGGAGCAGTGGGCAAAATCGGAACACCCGCCACCAAGAGACTCCGCCTGCTACTGACCGCCGCCATCTGGGACCGAGCACCCCAAAGGCAGCTTCAAGGAGTTCCCTGGCATGGCACTTCTTCAAACAATGTGCTGACGACAAGACCCGAGTGGTTTGCACGCTGTGCCATCAGAGCCTGAAGCGAGGCATTAACGTTCTGAACCTTAGCACAACCTGCATGACCAGGCACCTGCATGCAAAGCATGAACTGCAGTGGAGTAAACACCTTAAAAACAAGGAAGTCACTCAGGCTCCCCCTGCTGCCTCTTCTGCTGCTGCCGCCTCGGCCTCTTCTGCTGCTGCCGCCGCCTCGGCCTCTTCTGCTGCTGCTGCCGCCGCCTCGGCCTCTTCCTCTGCCTCTGGAGGAACGTTGGCACCTGCCGCCCAGCAAACATGGGATGTACCACCAACACCACCACCTGCGTCACCAAGCATCTCAACCATGTCACACGGCAGCGTTCAGCTCTCCATCTCACAAACATTTGAGAGAAAGCGTAAATTCCAACCTAGCCACCCTCGATCCCTGGCCCTGAATGCCAGCATTTCTAAACTACTGGCCTATGAAATGCTGTCATTTAGGCTGGTGGACACACACAGCTTCAAACAGCTCATGTCACTTGCTGTCCCACAGTATGTTGTTCCCAGCCGCCACTACTTCTCCAAGAGAGCCGTGCCTTCCCTGCACAAACAAGTGTCCGATAAAATCAAGTGTGCACTGCGCAACGCCATCTGTGGCAAGGTCCACCTAACCACAGATACGTGGACCAGTAAGCACGGCCAGGGACGCTATATCTCCCTAACAGCACACTGGGTAAATGTAGTGGCGGCTGGGCCCCAGGCGGAGAGCTGTTTGGCGCACGTCCTTCCGCCGCCAAGGATCGCAGGGCAACATTCTTTGCCTCCTGTCTCCTCCTCCTCCTACTCAGCTTCCTCCTCCTCTTCTTCCACCTGCTCATCCAGTCAGCCACACACCTTCACCACCAACTTCAGCACACCAACTTCAGCACAGCACCCCCAACTTCAGCACAGCACGGGGTAAACGTCAGCAGGCCATTCTGAAACTCATATGTTTGGGGGACAGGCCCCACACCGCGCAGGAGTTGTGGCGGGGTATAGAACAACAGACCGACGAGTGGTTGCTGCCGGTGAGCCTCAAGCCCGGCCTGGTGGTGTGCGATAATGGGCGAAATCTCGTTGCAGCTCTGGGACTAGCCGGTTTGACGCACATCCCTTGCCTGGCGCATGTGCTGAATTTGGTGGTGCAGAAGTTCATTCACAACTACCCCGACATGTCAGAGCTGCTGCATAAAGTGCGGGCCGTCTGTTCGCGCTTCCGGCGTTCACACCCTGCCGCCGCTCGCCTGTCTGCGCTACAGCGTAACTTCGGCCTTCCCGCTCACCGCCTCATATGCGACGTACCCACCAGGTGGAACTCCACCTTGCATATGCTGGACAGACTGTGCGAGCAGCAGCAGGCCATAGTGGAGTTTCAGCTGCAGCACGCACGGGTCAGTCGCACTGCGGATCAGACACACTTCACCACCAATGACTGGGCCTCCATGCGAGACCTGTGTGCCCTGTTGCGCTGTTTCGAGTACTCCACCAACATGGCCAGTGGCGATGACGCCGTTATCAGCGTTACAATACCACTTCTATGTCTACTTGAGAAAACACTTAGGGCAATGATGGAAGAGGAGGTGGCCCAGGAGGAAGAGGAGGAAGAGGGGTCATTTTTAGCACTTTAAGGCCAGTCTCTTCGAAGTGACTCAGAGGGAGGTTTTTTGCAACACCAGAGGCCAGGTACAAATGTGGCCAGACAGGGCCCACTACTGGAGGATGAGTAGGACGAGGAGGAGGTGGAGGAGGATGAGGATGAAGCATGTTCACAGCAGGGTGGCACCCAAAGCAGCTCGGGCCCATCACTGGTGCGTGGCTGGGGGGAAACACAGGACGATGACGATACGCCTCCCACAGAGGACAGCTTGTCCTTACCTCTTGGCAGCCTGGCACACATGAGCGACTACATGCTGCAGTGGCTGCGCAACGACAGCAGAGTTGCCCACATTTTAACGTGTGCGGACTACTTGGTTGCCACATTGCTGGATCCCCGGTACAAAGACAATGTGCCCACCTTACTTCCCACACTGGAGCGTGATAGGAAGATGCGCGAGTACAAGCGCACGTTGGTAGACGCGCTACTGAGAGCATTCCCAAATGTCACAGGGGAACCAGTGGAAGCCCAAGGCGAAGGCAGAGGAGGAGCAAGAGGTCGCCAACGCAGCTGTGTCACGGCCAGCTCCTCTGAGGGCAGGGTTAGCATGGCAGAGATGTGGAAAAGTTTTGTCAACACGCCACAGCTAACTGCACCACCACCTGATACGGAACGTGTTAGCAGGAGGCAACATTTCACTAACATGGTGGAACAGTACCTGTGCACACCCCTCCACGTACTGACTGATGGTTCGGCCCCATTCAACTTCTGGGTCTCCAAATTGTCCACGTGGCCAGAGCTAGCCTTTTATGCCTTGGAGGTGCTGGCCTGCCCGGCGGCCAGCGTTTTGTCGAACGTGTATTCAGCACGGCAGGGGGCGTCATTACAGACAAACGCAGCCGCCTGTCTACAGCCAATGTGGACAAGCTGAAGTTCATAAAAATTAACCAGGCATGGATCCCACAGGACCTGTCCATCCCTTGTGCAGATTAGATATTAACTACCTCCCTTTAATAATATATTATTCTACTCCAGGGCACTTCCTTATTCAATACTATTTTTAATTTCATTTTACCATTATATTGCGGGGCAACCCAAAGTTGAATGAACCTCTCCTCTGTCTGGGTGCCGGGGCCTAAATGTGTGACAGTGGCCTGTTCCAGTGGTGGGTGACGTGAAGCCTGATTCTCTGCTATGACATGAAGACAGATTCTGCGCTGACATAAGGCCAGATTCTCTGTTACGGGACCTCTCTCCTCTGCCTGGGTGCCGGGGCCTAAATGTGTGACAGTGGCCTGTTCCAGTGGTGGGTGTCGTGAAGCCTGATTCTCTGCTATGACATGAAGACAGATTCTGCGCTGACATAAGGCCAGATTCCCTGTTACGGGACCTCTCTCCTCTGCCTGGGTGCCTGGGCCTAAATGTTTGACAGTGGCCTGTTCCAGTGGTGGGTGACGTGAAGCCTGATTCTCTGCTATGACATGAAGACTGATTCTGCGCTAACATGAAGCCAGATTCTCTGCTATGGCATGAAGAGACTGATTCTCTGCTGACATGAAGCCAGATTCTTTGCTATGGCATGAAGAGACTGATTCTCTGCTGACGCGAAGCCAGATTCTCTGCTATGGGACCTCTGTCCAATTGATATTGGTTCATTTTTATTTTTTTTATTTTTATTTTAATTCATTTCCCTATCCACATTTGTTTGCAGGGGATTTACCTACATGTTGCTGCCTTTTGCAGCCCTCTAGCTCTTTCCTGGGCTGTTTTACAGCCTTTTTAGTGCCCAAAAGTTCGGGTCCCCATTGACTTCAATGGGGTTCGGGTTCGGGACGAAGTTCGGATCGGGTTCGGATCCCGAACCTGAACATTTCCTGGAAGTTCGGCCGAACTTCTCGAACCCGAACATCCAGGTGTTCGCTCAACTCTACTCTGCAGCCTTTCAAAAAGTGCCATTAACTTGCTGAACACCGAACTCAAACCTGAATTTTTACTGAAAAGTTCAGGTTCGGGTCCGGGGTCCAAAAATCCTAAAGTTTGGGTTCGCTCAACCCTAGCTCCTATTTTTTCTTGGGAGTAGCATTCCTTTGCACTTTTGCCCTTCCTATCTCATAGACCGCCTCGATTAGGTGGTACATATGGGTGACTTGCTCCTCCTCCCATTGGTTGCTTGATGCACATGGAGGTGACTAGGAGCAGCACACCATATGTGCGGGGTCTGCACTTCTGAACATAGAAGCCCAATGGCTTAGGTAGGTTTGGCGTAGGACCCGTCTGACCTGAGACCACCTTGGTGCTTGGTAGGCGGGCACAGATGTGATTTGATCAAAATATATTGGCTAAGTGTCTCAGATTTTATCATATCAGAGTGAGGACTTTGTCCATATATAATGCTTGCATCTACTTTATTAAGTGCATTATTACCTTATTTTTGTGATTTTCTTCAATAATATGGTCAGGGACATCCGCACATTTATATATCATACTGTGCAGGATGTTTTTATCTTTGTTTTTTCAGTGATTTTTTTGTTTCCTCTACTCCACTGGCCTACAGTAAAATTGTTATTCAGTGACCGCCTAATATACCTCCAGCCACATAATCATTTGTTCTTTTCTGTCAGGTGAATGCCTAATTGTTGGGGCCTGTACTCCACTGGCCTACAGTAAAATTGTTATTTAGTAGGGGGCGGAGCCAGCGCCTGAGCCATGAGGACATGCTTTGCTAAGCTCCCTACATTGCCTTGCTAAGGGACCCGCTCACGTTGGCTGACAACCTTCCAAATTGTTAAGATCGGGGGGCAGAAGCACGGTGCCCAAATCCCACAATCCTGGAGCAGGGATGGCGAAATATCTGAAAAAACAAGCCAGCACGGCTGTGGTCAGAGAGTCCAAGATGGCGCCGACGGACACTCCCGCTGAGACAGAAGAAGGCGCTTCAGATGATGAGAGTGACGGAGGTGAGTCAGTGAACTCACGTCACTTACCTGTCTCTAGATGCTTTATCAAGCAGGCCCTTGCAGAGGCCTTATCCCCGCTTAAACAGGAGATTTCGACCCTTACACAAGAGATCCAGCACATAGGCCACAGAGTGGAATCCCTGGAGGCCACACAGTTGGCTGCCCTGGAGTATAGTTCGGCCGTTTCGCAGTCACTTTCCTCCTGTCAGCACCACATTAACTGCTCTATGCCGCAATGGAGGATCAAGAAAATCGCAGCCGGCGAAATAATCTTAGATTCAGAGGAATCCCTGAAGCGGTGCCTAATGAGGAGCTTATGTCCACCATTAAGAGGATTGCTACATCTCTCTTGGGCAATGAAGAGCCTGCGGACATGATCATAGAAAGGGCACATAGAGCTTCTGACCCGCCCAGAGATATTATATGCCGATTCCTGAATTTCTTGGATAAAGAAAGGATACTGGCAGCGGCTAGGGCAGCTAACCCCATTTCACTTGGTGACGCCACGATCTCAATCTATCAAGGTCTTGCTCCTGTCACCCTACAGAAGAGAAGAATTCTCAAACCTTTTACAGAATATCTCCGCAATAATCGCATCCCATACAGATGGACTTTTCCGTTTGTGACATTTTCACATTCTGGAAAATATATTAAGATCTCTTCCTACGCGGACATTCAAGCAGCTTTCACCACTATGGATATTTCTCCACTGGACATTGCCAATTGGGAAACCGTATCCGACATCACATCACTGCCTGATCTTCCGAAAGTCACCCCATGGGAGAAGTCGCCCGCACCTAAACCTCAGCGATTCAGATGTAGGAGTGGATTTCTGACGCCCAGGAGGATTGCTTGAATTACTGAGACCCAACTCAGGACATTTAAAAGCTCTCAGAAAGTATCTTATATGTTCTTTTACCTTTGTATCCTACCATTCCTTTCATTTCTCGACTCTCCCCCTCCTTTTCCTACAGCAAGTTTTTGTTTTTTCTACATTTTTATATCTTATCTGAAGTAATTGTCTTCTATCTTCTTATGTACCGTCCACTAGCAAGACCTAATACCTGGGTTCACCCACATTACCCCCTCCCATGAATAAGCCTTTAGGCTTTACACTGTTCCTACTGAAAATTCTCACCGTATCACTATTTCACCATAGCTACGTTCATTGTTATGTTTATGGTTGTGTTTTTCTTCTCTTTCTCTCCAGTCATGATACATTGAGACATCACTCTTTTAGCCACCCTATAATTGTAAGACAGAGGCTTGCTCTCCTTGGGGCTACTAAGCTATTTAGTATGATACCTTGTTCACCATGTATGCAGGATGATGGTCTGACTGCCCTACCCCAATCCTATCCAAAACATTATGGCTGATCTAAATTTAGTCACTTACAATGTAAAGGGCCTTAGATCTCCATCTAAAATATCCCAAATCTTCTCCCTTCTGGGGAAGGAAAAGTGCTCAGTACTATTTCTTCAGGAGACTCATTACAAACACGGTAGATACCCAGACCTCTTCTTCTCTAGATTCCCAAATTGGCATCATTGCGGAGCAGACGGTGCCGCCTCAAGGGGAGTAAGCATTGGCTTTAGAAAGGATGTTCCTTTCTCATACGTCACCCATACTCAAGATCCTGAGGGGAGATATATTATTATAAAGGGCCATATATGTCAGAAGATGTATACTTTTGTGAATATATATGCCCCTAACTCTGACCAAATACCCTGGTTGCTGTCTGTCCTATCATTAGTAGAAAATACTCAGGAAGGCACACTGGTCTTGGCGAGAGATCTCAACATTGCGTTGCAACCTCTTACTGACACTTCGACTAAAAGATCCTCCTTCTCTGCCAGATTGCTGAAAAAACGGAATATTAAGCTATATAACCTAGGTCTCATTGATATCTGGAGATGCCTTAATCCAAATTGTACTGATTACTCTTTTTATTCCATTCCAGGTCAGTCCTACAGCAGGATTGATTATATCTTTGTCCCTAAAGACCAGGTACAGTTTTGCACAGATACGAGGATTGGAAATATCTCCATCTCCGATCATGCTCTGGTATTTTGTACCATTCGCTCTCCAACTAATACTGGTAGGTCCCCTCTTTGGAGGCTTAACGAGTCCATACTGAGCAGCGAGGCAAATAGGACACATTTCTCGTCACTCTTAGATGAGTACTTCTCCACAAAAAATACACCAGAAATATCCCCCCAAGTCCTTTGGGATGCCCACAAAGTATTTATCAGGGGACACTTTATCAGCAAATGCTCCTTCATAAAGAAGCAATCTGATAAACGCCTATCTTCCCTTCTAGACCAGATTCATGCTCTAGAGTCCCTTCATAAACGAACCCTAGCACAACAACATTTAGCTGATCTCAACGCCCTTAGGGCAGATCTTAAAAACCTGCTAAATCAAAGATCAGCAAAATATTACTTATCATCACAACAAAAATTCTTTGCCCATGGCAATAAGGCATCCAAATTTATGATGAGCCGAATTAAACGTAGACTGCAGGCAAGACACGTAACATCTATCAAACCTTCCCAAGGTCCACCGATCTTCTCCTCATTAGCTATAGCTGAACAGTTCAAGCTTTTCTACGAATCCCTCTACAATCTCTCCCCTCTAGAAGAAGGCCAACCTCTATTAGAAAGAGATAATGAAGTACATCGCTTCTTAGACTCCTTAAATCTCCCGAAACTATCCCCTACCCAAAAAGATGCCCTCTCAAAGCCATTTACACTTCCGGAGCTGATCTCAGCATTAAAAACCTCCCCAAAAGGTAAAAGCCCCGGGCCTGATGGTCTCACTACTTCTTATTATATGACATTTCAAAATTCGCTACTCCCCCACTACCTCCCGATATGTAACTCTGCCTTGCAAAACATACCATTGTCTTCTGAGATGACTAATGCCCTAATTACGATAATCCCAAAAGAAGGAAAGGATCCCTCATCTTGTGCAAACTACCGCCCCATATCCCTTTTGAACACTGATCTGAAACTGCTAGCGAAAATGCTGGCCACCAGACTACAATCCCTTCTCCCAACTTTGATACATCCCGATCAAGTGGGATTTGTACGTGGCTGAGAGGGAAAGGACAATACCACCAAAGTTCTTGATGCCTTGTATTTTGCCTCTCACGAAAAAAAAAACAACTTGTTTTCCTCGGCACTGATGCCGAAAAAAGCATTCGACCGTGTAGACTGGTCTTTCATCAAGCATACCCTACAGAAATTCCATATCCCTGACCCATTTATCCATGCCATCTTCGCAATGTACAACAACTCCTCTGCTGCAGTATCAGTTAACAATCTCATTTCACCACACTTTGCCATAAAAAATGGTACCCGTCAGGGATGCCCCCTCTCCCCTCTTATATTCATCCTTGTGATGGAAACCTTGATGCAGGCCTTCAGACAAGATAAAGAAATCATGGGTCTGAGAATAGGGACATCAGAGTTCAAATTAGCCGCCTGACCTTCTGATACTCACCACTAATCCCTCCACTTCCATGCCCTTAATAACGACACTCTTAACGAAATTTGGCTTTTTATCCAACTTCAAAGTTAACCCTCATAAATCACAAATGCTTTCAGCTCTCAGAACCAATTCCCCCTTTGATTGGTCCTCACCCCATCTAAATTACTTAGGTATCAAACTAACCTCCCACCTCCCCGACCTATTTCGCCTCAATTACACATCTCTTCTGACCGCCATCGCTGCTCAGCTGGACTCGCTAGATCACCAATATCTGTCCTGGTTTGGGAGAAAGATCCTGGTTATATGTCCTTGGTGATTCCTAGACTCACCTACCTAATGCAAGTTCTCCCAATAGAAATTCCTCGGTCCTATTTTCGCTCCTTGAACATTCATATTCGGAAATTTATCTGGCAGGGAAGGAGGCCTAGGATCTCCTTTGCAACCCTAACTAAACCTAAACATCTAGGCGGAATAGGCCTCCCAGACTCTGAGAAATACATGAAAGCTATACACTTATGTAGAGCTATGGATTGGCTCAGACCCTCTCAGCAAAAACTATGGTTACCTTTGGAAAATGTATACTTTCCCTCCACCCTCAGGGCCTTGTTGTTGGCGGACAGACCACTTCCCGCCCGAGCTTCTATACCTAATCCGCTAGTCCGTACAACTATCAAGGTGTGGGAGTGGTTTTCCCCTAACTATCGGGCCCTAACTTTACCTTCTCCCTTGTTACAAATAAGGGATATAATTACTCTTTCACCTCGTGAGATGAGAGACCATTGAGATCAGATCCTCCAACAAACCAATATTTGATAAAGACGGATGCATTTTACCTGACCCACTTCTTAAGGAGTCTCTGAATCTCCCTTCTTCGAATACCTTACTCTTCAATTATCTAAAGAGAGACCTCCATTATTGGGCAAAAACACTTAATGCTCAAACCGTCCCAGATTGGTTTGAAAACCTGTTAACAACTTCCAAATATCCCTCCAAGCTTATCTCCACTATGTACAAAAGATTAAGCCTCCCTCTCACGGATGCCAAACCTGCTTTCATTGGTCTATGGGAAGGAGACTTGAAGAGAAAGGAGATTATTAAACTTTGTTCTATCCCTCATAAACTCTCCCGCTGTGTGCGGGTTCAGGAGAATGGGTATAAAGTATTATCTAGGTGGTACAAAACCCCAGATAAAATCTCAATGTACTACCCCAATGTCCCTGAACGTTGTTGGAGATGTGAAACCATGAAAGGCACCTTTTTCCACATTTGGTG